>NC_083479.1:19930977-19980977 GCF_030014155.1 Tachysurus vachellii
TTACATGATTATTTATTGGAGCATTTTACTATGTTATTTGTTGTTGCTGATTTTTTATAACACATTTAATCGAATGTGATTTTTTTTTTACACGATTCATTTTCCACATGACTTTTTTTTTATATATAAAATTCATTTATCACAAATGCGATTTGTTTCACATGATTGATTTACCACATTTTATTTGATTCCTTTGAATTCACTTGAATTGACTCATTTTATCTATTTCGAATGCGATTTGTTTCACATGATTGATTTTCCAAATGATTTGATTTCCAAATGATTCATTTATTTCACTATATTATTTTTGCTAAAGAATTTGATCTGTTTTTTTTAGTATGTATATCTGATTTTATTCCTATACTTATTTATTTTTGCACAAATGTTCACCTTTATTCATCACCGTTTACAGCATTTAGCAGATGCCCTTATCCAGAGCAACTTACATTTTTATACAACTGAGCAATTGAGGGGGGGCACAGTGGCTTAGTGGTTAGCACGTTCTCCTCACACCTCCAGGGTTGGGGGTTCGATTCCCTCCTCCACCTTGTGTGTGTGGAGTTTGCATGTTCTCCCCGTGACTCGGGGGTTTCCTCCGGGTACTCCGGTTTCCTCCCCCGGTCCAAAGACATGCATGGTAGGTTGATTGGCATCTCTGGAAAATTGTCCATAGCATGTGATTGTGTGAGTGAATGAGAGTGTGTGTGTGTGCCCTGTGATGGGTTGGCACTCCGTCCAGGGTGTATCCTGCATTGATGCCCGATGACGCCTGAGATAGGCACAGGCTCCCCGTGACCCGAGGTAGTTCAGATAAGCGGTAGAAGATGAATAAATGAATGAATGAATGAGCAATTGAGGGTTAAGGGCCTTGCTCAGGGGCCCAGCAGTGGCAGATTGGTGAACACAGGAATCAAACTCACAACCTTCCGATTGATAGCCCAAAACCTTACCCACTAGGCTACCACATCACCGTTTACCCATATAGACACGTGAAGGACCAACAAATGTACGTGCAATATTTTCCCTCCGTTCACCGACATCATTTCTGCCTGCAGATTTGGAGCTGATACGCGGTTTTCTTAAACGCAATCCGACGCCATCTAACCCGCAGCCTGCGATGGATGATTGATGTTTTATTGAGGCTGTTTGTGAGCTTGGATCTGACCTCCTTCTCTCGCCTTCTGATATCTCACATCCATCTGCCTGTCTCAGTGTGAGATGGACGAACACAGAACACACTGTGCTACCGACAAATTCTGTCTTCCTGTCACTGCTGGCCTGCCGCACTGCTGTAAATGAGGTGGAGATGTGAAATATTAAGCAGCGTTGCTTTCTACATGACGCCAATTTCACATCCTCAGCGGAGCTGATTTACTGAGAAAGAGAAAAGGTCGACTGTGTGTGTGTGTCACGGAATGCAAAAACTCTGGGAGATGCCTTGAGAGGAAAACGTCTCTATCCACACGTGTGCCAAAAAAAAGTGTGTGTGTGTCCCCTGGCTGGATAAAAAAATATTGGCACACTTTTGAAGAAAGTGCTAAAATGAATACAAGTAGTGACACAAATTGAGCTGCAATCTTCAAACAAACAATCAACCCGTATGTATTATATGTCTAGCAAAAGTATTGGCACCCAACATATTTTTATTCTTACAAAAAGGTGCGAGACTTTGAATTAAATTACACAGCTGAATTAAAGTAAAACGAGTGCTTTTGTGTGGATTTCCTCAGACGTTGTGTGATTGTAGAAATGTGTGTGTTTGTGTGGGTGTGTGTTGGGGGGATGACCTTAGACCTAACAACAGCTTAATGTTATAATACGCATTTTTTATGTTTATATAGATTATATTCGGTTGTCATGACAGGTTTATTAAGCGTCCTGTCCCCACTACGCCCCGCTGGAGTAAACCGGCACCTGTTCGGACGTTTCTTTTAAATCGTTTCACTCTGAAAGAAAGCTCATGTCCTGAGTTTAAGATGTTGATTTTAACATTTTGCAAATGAAATGAATCTCTTTTGTGAATCTGAGCATTTTTGCTTTTTTTGTATTGAAGCTATGAAGCAGATATCCTGCATACTGGGGAATCTACAAAAGGATCTACACATGAATAAAAATAATAAAAAGAAGGGAAATATGGGAAAAGAGCTTAAAGGAAACAAACCTTTTAGGTCAGTGTGCAGAGAGAAAAGCTAGTAAACAGAGCACACTATAAGCTCTCTCTCTCTCTCTCTCTCTCTCTCTCTCTCTCTCGCTGTGTGTGTGTGTTGCGTGTGGTGTGTGTTTCGCTTTCAACAACAGAAACCGAGCTCAGTGTGATAGACGTCTAACAGAAATTCATTCTCTAACAGAAAGTCATCACGCAGGGTGACAAGACGAGGTTTACATCACATTATGAAATGTTACGATTTTATAGCATTCAGTTACAATAAAACAGTGTGTGTGTGTGTGTGTGTGTGTGTGTGTGTGTGTGTGTGTAGGAAAGAGGAATTTTTTTGTGCAAGCCTCTAGAAATAAATAATTCACACGGCGGTAATTGGCGCTATTAAAATCATTAATATGAATTAGTGCTCACGGAAAAGATTTAATGAAAAACAAGTAACACTCAATCAGCCGTGGAGAGGATGTGCGATTCCACACACTCGTCTCCAAGGTTGAGTGGGTTCCTGTTGAAAAATTGGTTCCGTCCTACACACTTCTAGCTTTTGTGCTGCGAGTGGCCACTCGCACGGGGTCTGAAATGAAGCTTTTTGAAGGACGAGCTTTTAGAATTTTAACGTGCAATTTAAACTAATTTAAATAAAACTGAATTTAGCTAAAACTCTGATCCAGCTCATCTTGTACAGCGGTTTAAAATCCACTGTGCGGTTAAACTGCAAGGGCTTAGAAAAAATATCCAAGATTTTCATCCCAAACTAACAATTTTGTTGTTGGGGGGGTTGGGGGTTCGATTCCCGCCTCCGCCTTGTGTGTGTGGAGTTTGCATGTTCTCCCCGTGCCTCGGGGGTTTCCTCCGGGTACTCCGGTTTCCTCCCCCGGTCCAAAGACATGCATGGTAGGTTGATTGGCATCTCTGGAAAATTGTCCGTAGTGTGTGATTGTGTGAGTGAATGAGAGTGTGTGTGTGCCCTGTGATGGTTGGCACTCCGTCCAGGGTGTATCCTGCCTTGATGCCCGATGACGCCTGAGATAGGCACAGGCTCCCCGTGACCCGAGGTAGTTCGGATAAGCGGTAGAAAATGAGTGAGAACTAACAATTTGAACTCCAAGCCACAATATATCTCTATGAGATCTTCATCATCATCATCATCATCATGTATAATGATGTTAGTTAACTTTAGATTGTTTATGTGAAAGCAAATTTCACACGAAAACGAAGAAACGAAACGATGTCTGATTCAATTGATCAAAACTTTCTCATTAGTCGGAAATGAGAATTGTGGTGCGATATATTTGCTAATGCTGAATATATAAATTATGTCATGACACAACCTTCATACTGTTCTGCCTCCTATCCATATATTTAAAAATGATCGGTACAAGTAAAGGGAAATATATATAAAACGAAATACTGAAATTTTAGCGAAATAATTTTCAATAGAAAATAGAAAAAAATGACGTATACGTAAACTTTATTTATCTCTTTGCTTGTACAGGTCGTTCTTTTTCTTTATTTTTATTCTAACTTTTTCAGTAAAATTTCAGAATTTAATTCAAATCTAATTCGTTTTTGAATTTGCGTTTGATTTTCACAAATTTTGGACAAATTTTCAACAAATTTTCAAAAATTGGACGCAGGTTGAGGCACAGTGGCTTAGTGGTTAGCACGTTCGCCTCACACCTCCAGGGTTGGGGGTTCGATTCACGCCTCCGCCTTGTGTGTGTGGAGTTTGCATGTTCTCCCCGTGCCTCGGGGGTTTCCTCCGGGTATTCCTGTTTCCTCCCATTCATTCATTCATTTTCTACCGCTTATCCGAACTACCTCGGGTCACGGGGAGCCTGTGCCTATCTCAGGTGTCATCGGGCATCAAGGCAGGATACACCCTGGACGTAGTGCCAACCCATCGCAGGGCACACACACACACACACACACACACACACACTCATTCACTCACGCAATCACACACTACGGACAATTTTCCAGAGATGCCAATCAACCTACCATGCATGTCTTTGGACCGGGGGAGGAAACCGGAGTACCCGGAGGAAACCCCCGAGGCACGGGGAGAACATGCAAACTCCACACACACAAGGTGGAGGTGGGAATCGAACCCTGACCCTAGAGGTGTGAGGCGAACGTGCTAACCACTAAGCCACCGTGCCCCCCATTTGTATTATATTATATTATATTATATCGTATTGTTCCATCATCACTGTATGATATCATGTTAAAGCCTGATTGTTCCTCTACAGTTTACACCCAAGTGAATCCTTCTCACTATGACTGCACAGCTTTGTCTTTGTAAGACACATACAAGATTCCAACCTGCAGCATGTTTAAAGTTGTCTTACAGGTTTGAAAGTTTTGAAGTTTCAAGTTTTCCAGCACATAAAAGTGATAAAAATGTGATTCTCCCCTGGATCTGATTTGCATCGGCCACCTGAGGAAATGCTGCAGGAAGCAAAAACCCCACAGAGACTCATTGGGACACACAGACGGCGTCGGGACTCGCTGTTGACGTCTCTCTTTATCCTGTTAAATCAACTCCAAATGGCTGTGAAAAGTTGACACAGAGGATTTCTGTCAAAGCAAATCGTTTCTGGCTTTTTCTCTCCACCTCACACACACACACTCACACACACACTCACACACACTCACACACACTCACTACTGTTTAGAGTTCAGCAGCACTCCAGATTTATTTACAACAGGTTTATTTTTAGTCCTTTAGTTCTCATTGTGTTGGCTTTACGACTCAGGTTTACTGAAGAAGGCGTGGCCTTTGTGCCTGTCAGTCTTAATGAAGGAGGTGTGGCCTTGATACCTGTCAATATCAGTGAAGAAGGCGTGGCCTTTGTGCCTGTCAGTCTTAATGAAGGAGGCGTGGCCTTGATACCTGTCAATATCAGTGAAGAATGCGTGGCCTTTGTGCCTGTCAGTCTTAATGAAGGAGGCGTGGCCTTGATACCTGTCAATATTAGTGAAGGAGGTGTGGCCTTTATGCCTGTCGGCCTTAATGAAGGAGGCGTGGCCTTGATACCTGTCAATATTAGTAAAGGAGGCGTGGCCTTTGTGCCTGTCAGTCTTAAAGGAGGTGTGGCCTTGATGTCTGTCAGTATTAGTGAAGGAGGCATGGTGTCTGTGTCTGTCAGTCTTAAAGGAGGTGTGGCTTTGATGTCTTGTTTTTAATAACAGGTTGGATTAAATCTATTTCCTACATTATTATGTTGACTCCACAAAAAAAACAGAATGTACACCATGAGCGTTTCATTTCTTTAACATATATATAGATATATCAGGTCTTTACACAGTGACAGTCCATTTCTCTCTGAAAAAGTTTAATTCCTATTTCCCAGGACGAACGCTGTTCTTTATTCTCCAAAGACCTTTTTAAGGATGGTGTTCTGTCAGGAGATATTTATATTAAAATTCCCTTTGGATCTCTGCCCTACATGTGCTACACAAATCCTCCTCAGCAGAGCAGTTCACGGAAATCTGTCTAAAGACACGTACCTTTACTAACACTATCTGTGTACAGCTCTCGCACACACTCGCACACACTCGTACACACTCGTACACACTACGGACTTCCTGTGACAGAATGGAGAGAGAGAGAGAGAGAGAGAGAGAGAGAGAGAGAAGCTCATTTCAAGAGGCTTTTGGACATCTGACCAGGTAACACACAAAACAGCGTTAAGGCCACACACACACACACACACACACACACACACACACACATCAGGATTGGAAGATGCTACACTCTGACATTTCTTTGTAATTTCCTCATGTTTTGCAGAAGAAGCAGTATTTTTAAGCAACAACAGAAAAGTCTGCATCAGCGGCTCACAGATTTAATGAATCATTCAGACAAAATCATAAAATCTAAAAGCTTATTTGGAAAATTGATTAACATAACCATAAAAATCTTTTTCGATCTAATTACTATGTTACATAAAAGCTGTAAAAATTTTGGAACACTAAATATATTAATAAAACAGCTGAGGTCTAATCCTATAAATTAGACTTTATGTGTTAATTAAGTATATGTTTAGAAGGTTTGTTATAACGTTTTCTTGACTTCCCTTTTATATTTCACTCATATTGAATTTTTTTAAATTATTATTATTATTATTATTATTATTATTATTATTATTATTATTATTATTATTTATACCTGTGTATAATTTTACACTCTTTCTGTTTGTTTTTAAAATAATTTTCCCGTTTGGGATCGTTTTTAAATGTGCAGCCCAGTTACGGAACTGAGTTCAGCTGCTATAATTCACGTCAATGTTCGCAAGCTAGCTATAAATCTGCTTTCTTGATCAAACTAGCGCCTGTACACGACTCGCCTCTGAACTCGAGAAGCCATTGCTTCATAGGACCTCCTGAACCGTGTATGATTACAGGAAACGCGCTCCGTCACTCCCGCCACGTCTGACCTTTCCGTATCAGACGTTTCTTCGACGTTTTTATATTAGTTTGGAGATCAGGCTCCTCTTTCCCCCTCCCCCCTCCCCCCCACACTCACACACTCTCTTTTTCTCTTTTTCCACTACATCTCGTCGATATTCCTAACAGTATCTTTGTGTGTGACAGAAAGGAACGCGAGCTCTCTTCCTTTCTCCTCTCTTCTCCGACCGTTTAGTCCCGGTTCATCTGAAGCATAAAAGGAAAATATTAACGTCGATGGAATGCACAAGCAGCACGCATGATTCTTTAATCCTACAATTTATACACACTGCTAAGTTGTAGTGCTTATAGATAATATTTCAATTGTCTGGACACTTGAGATATTTGTAATCCAGGCTTGTTTTGTAATGTTGTTGATGATGAATGTGGTTCATGTGGACAGATAGATAGATTTAATCGATATTTGTATATTGTCTGGCGTGACTGATGCTCTGGCGTGACTGATGCTCTGGCGTGACTGATGCTCTGTCTCAGACGTCACTCTGAAGCAGACACCGGGTTTCGCTCCTGTCAGTCAAGAACAGGACTTAACAAACTATAAACCAGTTAGAGATTGGGTAAAAAAAAATCTGATATTTTCTGCCACATGATGTCCCGATTCAAGTATAATGATGTTCCTATTAAAGTGGCCGGTGAGTATGAGCATAAATTTACACATGATGGACATGTTAATAAGTTCAATCTGTATAGCTGCGTCTCCTCAGAAGCCTCCATCTGCTTTTAAATCAATCCCAAGGCTCGTTCGAACCTCAGACGTGTCACCATTACGGTAACGGCCTTGGTTACGATTATGGTTATGGTTATTGTAATACTTGATTGAAGCCCAAAAGCGGAAATTTTTAGTCCGTATCTTTGTAAGGATAAAGAGAGAAAATAGAGGCTTAGTGAAAATATGTAAAATACTGTTGGAAATATTACTAACAGCTAGTCATCAATCCCAGAGCGTGGAATCTTATGATCTCCTTATAAAGTGCTGCTAGTCTTCAGCCAGATTATTCCTGTATATATATGTGTGTGTGTGTGTGTGTGTCCTCCTTTTGTAGTCGAGATGAAGAGTGTTTGGGCCCCTTGAGGAGCGTGATGGCCCCCAACGCTTGTCATGAGGAATCCCACATACTGCTGAACGCTGAGGAAACAGAAACAGCCAAATATGCTGAGCTTTAAATATGTTACCTTGAAATGCTGCGTTTAGTAACTTGAGGGTTCTATTCTAGTGAGAAGTAAATGTTTGTGCCTCACTCTGATGTCAAAGGGGGTCATTATTACTGCTAGAGCCGTTAAAAGTCCTTCTGCACCATTACCAGTAGCTAATCGATGGCATTGTGGGTAATAAAAGAAACCGTTAAGCAAATAATTTCATTAGCAAATAAAACAGATGCTGTTGCTGATCGCATGCTAATGATAACAATTAAAATGCAAGCAGTTTGCTTTAAAATGAGCCGTTTCAGTTCACCGTGACCGTGACAGCAGGACACTGAGGATCAGCCTGCTGAGTGTTTAAAGTTTTCCGTCACGTCAGAGCTCTGGAACGAGGCCAGGAGCTTTTTTTTTTTAGGTGTTTTTGGTGGATCAAACCTCTGACCCTCAGGACACACATCAAGGGCCTGAAGCCACTATTAATGATTTATAGCATAGCAAGTGGAAGGCTTAGCAAAGGCTAGAAATGTAGGCGTAGTGTCGAGAATCCAAAAGCAAAGCAACAATAAAGAAACAATATTTTTACTACAATTCTAAATATATTTGATCATTTTTTATGCTACAAAAACACACCCTTTGTTCTTGTCTTAACTGGATGCAGCCTGTATCAGACGTCTATACTGTACATTCGGATCTGAAGTAACAAGGAGGGTCAAAATGCGTGACTTTTAACATCAAGCTCCCACCACCGTGCTTCACAGGGAGGATGTTGCTCTCAGAAGTGATGCTGAGATTCCCACTAAAAATAACACTCTGCTTCAAGACCAAAAAGGTCACATTTGGACTCTTAAGAGCAAAAAACATGTTGAATTTTAAACATGCAATTTTTCAAATCCCAAGCAACTCCATGAAGCCCAGCTTTGTGAGATTGTCTTGCAAATATGTGTTTCCAGGCTTGGCTTCATGGTTGCTTTGACGACTAATCCCCTCTTTACTCACCCACTCACTCAATTTCAGTAGACAGTAGACTCATCAAGACGTGAGTGTATCTTTCAACTTTTTATATAATGGTCTTCAGCTTTTTTATTTTTTTCTATAGTTTTCCAGAACTTTCATTCACTTGTTTATCACACAGTGCTTAAGTTGAACAGCATCAGGGATGAATCCTGGGATATTTTTATATTTCTAACATAAACGTAAAAAATACTGGTCCATTTACTCACTCACTCACTCACTCACTCATTTTCTGCCACTTATCCGAAGTACCTCGGGTCACGGGGAGCCTGTGCCTATCTCAGGCGTCACTGGGCATCAAGGCAGGATACACCCTGGACGGAGTGCCAACCCATCGCAGGGCACACACACACTCTCATTCACTCACGCAATCACACACTATGGACAATTTTCCAGAGATGCCAATCAACCTACCATGCATGTCTTTGGACCGGGGGAGGAAACCGGAGTACCCGGAGGAAACCCCCGAGGCACGGGGAGAACATGCAAACTCCACACACAAGGCGGAGGCAGGAATCGAACCCCCCCCAACCCTGGAGGTGTGAGGCGAACGTGCTAACCACTAAGCCACTGTGCCCCCCCTGGTCCATTTAACATTACAAAATGTGGTTCAAGGTTCAAGGGGGGTGAATACTTCTGCACGACAAAAGCTTCTTCCTTGTTCCCGATTAAACGATCGTATCTACACACAGAGCAGCGCTAGTCTTTAATCAGTCAGCATACAGATCCTTGAAGTACTTTTTACATCTACGTGCCGTTTAGCCGTTTAGCGAGCTGATCTCTTTTTTAAGCGTCTGTGCGACGACTTCATTTAAGTAATGTACAGAAAGTATAGCCTACAGATTTACAATCCCTTTGCTTGCACAGCTGATAAAGCACTTTTGTTCAAAATGTCCTGCTTCTCCGGAGACAAAACGAAAGCACGTCGAATATAATGAAGAAAGAAGCCTTGCCGTGAGTTTATTATTTTTTTTAACATAACAGAGGTTGTAGTAAGAATGCTAAATTTCTTGTATATTAGCATGACTTAGCAAGATCTCTCAGTGTCTCTCTCTTTCTTTTTCACAGTTTTTCCACATGACTCTCCGATGCTGATCGTTTCTTCACTGGAGGAATGCGAGTTGATTTCAGGGCTGTGCTTTTTAATACCCATTTCATCCTCATGAATGAATTATTAACTAGCGAGGTAGTGACTAAGACGTGTGAGCAGGAAATCGCTGAAATATGCAGTGAAGAGCTAACACCTCCTTTTTACTGATTCTAACAAACGACAAACGTTCATATTCATTTGGAGATGAAGCACCAAATCTGTCAATGTGAAAGTTTTTAAAGCATCAAAAAGGATTTGCAAGAGAGAATCCTAGCTGTTACAATCCCTGAGTTGTTGTTGTTGTTTGTTTTTTGTTAAAGGTGGGGTCTCTGTTGTTTAAAAGCCAATGTTGACATTTGAAATCACCAAAACAAACACGCCCCTAACCCAAATGGATCCCACCCCTGTATTGATAGCTCCGCCCACACATACATACGTAACCCAGGCAACTAACGGAAAGAAACGTGTCTTTATCATAGCTGAAGGGAAGAACAATACGATTGTAGATAAACAAACAAGCAAAAATGACACACAAGCATAATCATGTAAAGGACAAAGGCATATATTAGTTCTGTGTAACAAAGCAAAACCAACGTTACTCATCTATCGAGAAGGAAATGTCAGTGTTAAAACCGCTTTCTTCTAATGTCACACATGCGCACTGAACACTCTCTCCGCCCATATTGACAAGACACGCCCCTTTTTGCTCGTTAGCTACACGTTTGTTTTGATTGTCGTCCCGACCCAGTTTTCTGAAGCATTTCTAAAACAACAGAGACCCCACCTTTAAGGTAGCGTTTCTCTAGCACACATACTCTATATCTTTGTAAATGTACCTGTAACTATGACGTGAGTAAAAGCTGAATCTTATTGGAAAGTCATACGCATTTCCGCAAGTGTCTGACTCTAAATATCACACGTGTAAAACTCAACGTCGCCATGACTTTGGATACTCCTTCCATACACCGAAAACGTTTTTAATCCGTTCATATGGAGCAAACTTTGTGAAGGAGGTGTTACTATGGATATATAAAAAGGAGCTGTTGTTATATAGAAAGAATCAACACTTGAACTTCTTCTGACCAATCAGAAGACAGAATTCAGCAGCAAATCAGTGTGTTAAAGCAAATAAAGACTAGTGGTGTAAAGGTTCACGGTCTGGCTCGTTTTATTCTCAGCTCAAGCTTTGGGCAGCGTGCTTGTGTTTAAGAAGATTGCTTGGAATGTTTCGGATGAATTATGTAAATGTAAACGCGTGATGATTGATGATGCTGCTGTTTAAATAAACGAGGAGAAAAAGTTGTTCGGACTAATGAAGGCAGCAGACTGGAACACAGAGGTGTTGTAATTAAAAAGCTATTTTTCCTCTTTCTGTTGATGACGCTAATGTTCTTCTTTTGTCCGTTCTCAAGGACTGCGGTAGAAAGTTTACGTGTTTGAACTAACGAGGTTACTTCAGGTCGTTCTTGGGTGGGAGGGAGGGAGGGAGGGCGGGAGGGAGGGAAAGTCAGAGCTCAGCAGACGTCAGTCTGTGCTAGCCATTAAAAGTTTCTTAAGTTTCACACGCTTCAGTCGCTGTAATATAAAGTCGCCAGTAGGCGGTCTTACTCTATAACTAGTTGCCATGGTAACAATAGAAGAAGAAGAATAGAAGCCTTTATTTTTGTCACATCTACATTACAGCACAGTGAAATTCTTTTGTCGAATATCCCAACTTTTTTGGAGGTCAGGTTCAGAAATGATACAGCAACTTTGGAACAGAGAGGGTAAAGGGGCCCAACAGTGGCAACCCTAACCCTAATCCTAACTGCACAGCGCTGGGGCTTGAACTCTGATCCTACAATCAACAACCCAGAGCTTTAACTGCTTGAGCCACTTCTGCCCTATATAATAACATCATAGGTATATCAGTGGGCAGAGCAACGAGCACATTAGAACATTTCTTACAGCTGAAATAAAACATTCTGAAGAAAGATTTTTCATTTGCGTATTAATACAAAATTCAGCAGTTGAATATGCATCATATAATATGAGGTAAATGTGAAGCTGTTCATATTGCTCTATATTTGTATAAAGTTTAAATTTGCCATGTCTGTGATATGAACACGCCCATTTTGTCTATTTACCAATGGTTATGGTCAGTCATGTCGCTTGAAGTCACCGGATCTTAGAGCACATAGGTGGTCAGTGGTGGTTCAAGCAGCTAAGGCTTTAGAGGATTGGGGTTCAAGTCCCAGCGCTGCCAAACTGTGACTGTGAGGCCCTTAACCCTTACAGCTCCAGGGGTGGTGTAGCATGACTGACTCCAGGTTCCAAATATAGGTAATGCAAAGAAAAGTATTATGCAGTAATGTGTATTTGACAGGGGGGCACGGTGGCTTAGTGGTTAGCACATTTGCCTCACACCTCCAGGGTTGGGGGTTCGATTCCCACCTCTGCCTTGTGTGTGTGGAGTTTGCATGTTCTCCCCGTGCCTCGGGGGTTTCCTCCGGGTACTCAGGTTTCCTCCCCCGGTCCAAAGACATGGATGGTAGGTTGATTGGCATCTCTGGATAATTGTCCATAGTCTGTGAGTGCGTGAGTGAATGAGAGTGTGTGTGTGTGCCCTGCGATTGGTTGGCACTCCGTCCAGGGTGTATCCTGCCTTGATGCCCAATGACGCCTGAGATAGGCACAGGCTCCCCGTGACCCAAGATAGTTTGGATAAGTGGTAGAAAATGAGTGAGTGAGTGAGTGAGTGAGTGTATTTGACAAAGTTTTCTTCTTCTATGAGTGAATGCTCAGTAGGGATGATTCCTCTCCGGTCCACCAGAGGGCAACCATGCACACCTTTTGAACTACTTTTTTTTCTTGTATTTTCTATTTCTCTCCATGATCACCATCTGACCTGTTTTGTATTAACTCATTATGTATGTCACCTTAGTTACGTTGCTGTTTCTCACTCTTTTCTTTCTTTGTCTTGTTAAACACCACCTTATAGTTAGTGTTAATCCAGCCATAGTCTTGTGACTAGCATTTATGCTTTGCTACATCAGTTTGTCACCATGGTTTTCTAAAACACTTAAATCCTTCCTCTTCAGATTAAGCAGAAAACCTTGTACAGAAACGCACGAGCAGCAGATTTGTTCCTGTAATTGATATCTGCAGCCGTAATATCTGTTTACAGTAATGATAAGGAGCTCCTCATCTTTTATCCCATCAAAACCATATGCTTACATGTGAAAAATAAAACCCGATGAGCTTCGTGTGAAAGCAGAGCTATTGAATGCTCCAGAGAGCATTGCTTATTTTTCTACAAAATGGTGCCGTGACCCGGATGACACTTTAATCCCTCTATAGGGAGTAATATCATTATTTACAATCCAGAAAAAGGTCTTTTAATTCTTCAGTCTGATTAAGTCTGATGCATCGCTCTTTAATAAATCAAATTAAGCTACGGTATAACAGGAATAATATCTTTTGGGACTGTTATAATAACGCTAATTTTTCACCCATCCGTGTTAGGGCTAATGGAATCGGTGGTCTTATTAATGCAGTAATGACAGTTGATGTGCTGTTCGGAAACACACACTCCAAAGCTCGGAAGCGTTCATGCATCAGACAGCCAGGCACAAATCACAAGTTATTCCCATGAGCCTCTCTGCATAAATCCCCATGAGACAAACCGAGGCCCGGTGCGAGAAGCATTTACACAGCTTGCTGAATTTTTCTGTCCTCTAATTTAAAAAATGGTGATCCGTTATACGGTGGAATATAATTGTTCACAAAACACGCCATTTTTAGGTCGTTATCATTTGGAATCTCTTGATTTATACGTGGAACCTAGCATCAAGTTTTATGTCGGAACAATTAGAACATCTGCGAGGTGTTAAAGCAATTTTGACGGAATTGAAATAATTGAACATTTTAAATCCTTAAAGTGTATTAAGTGAGTCATGAATGTGCTGTGTGATTAATAAAGCTTTCTTTAGATTAAGTCTGGGTGAGAATTTAATTGTAATCGGTTTATTAGGGACTAATCAATGACCTGGCATTTTTCAAAAATTTTTTTTTATTGTTTACAGAAAAAAACCCTGTGATGTTCATTGCAATAGACTCAAAGTCTAAAGTCTAATTTAGGTGACAAACATTCTGAACCGGTTATTTTTTTATTTACTTTTTCTTTTGTCATACATAATATTAACGTTTGATATTGTGTGTATTGACCTAATGCTAACTAACTTCCATTAACTCACATCCTGTGGTCATAGTTTCTTTATTTAATGACACATTACATGTGAAATGTCTGTGCAGTATTGTACAATGCACAATGATTTTGTGGAACTTAGCGCTCCCGCCTCCAAGCGGACATATCGCAAGGGTGGAATACACTCTTAGATTTTTAGCCGAATATTAACTATTTAAACTATACTTAACTGATACAAATATAAACTTTATAATTGATACAAATAAACAATGAGAAGATTTTCCAGACCTGGATGAGAATGGGGGGGGCACGGTGGCTTAGTGGTTAGCACGTTCGCCTCACACCTCCAGGCTCGGGGTTCGATTCCCACCTCCACCTTGTGTGTGTGGAGTTTGCATGTTCTCCCCGTGCCTCGGGGGTTTCCTCTGGGTACTCCAGTTTCCTCCCCCGGTCCAAAGACATGCATGGTAGGTTGACTGGCATCTCTGGAAAATTGTCCCTAGTGTGTGATTGTGTGAGTGAACGTGTGTGTGTGTGCCCTGTGATGGGTTGGCACTCCGTCCAGGGTGTATCCTGCATTGATGCCCGATGATGCCTGAGATAGGCACAGGCTCCCCGTGACCCGAGGTAGTTCAGATAAGCGGTAGAAGATGAATGAATGAATGGATGAGAATGAGCAAACTTCTTTATTGCAGTCAATCAGCCACCATCTCCATTGAGCTCAAGGAGAAATCTCTAAGTCTAAAGCAATCAAATAAAAACCCCAAAAGGCCTGTAACCCAAAAAGTTCTATGAGTTCAACTAGTTTCCCAAAAAGTTCTAACTCTCCCCCGAAAATCTCTTCAATATATATACCCTGGCACCTCTAGGTGCTTCCTATACAGTACATTCAGGTAATGTCTCAATATTTCCTCATTACATCATTATTACATCATTCACATGACCTTTTTTCATTCCCCCTTGTTTCACCACGGGTGTATAACGTTATCTTCTTCACCCTGTTCACCGACTTCACCACTATGGTCGTGGTGGTCGTCTACGATAAAGGGAGGTCCTCCGGTAGGTGCTTCCATGTTGTGCTTCCTCCTCCTTTGGCAACATTACGCTGAAATAGAGCGTGCGGACATGCGTAATGCAATCTAGGAGCAGTGATTCGCCAAACCTCCCTTATTGCAGTCGCACACATTTCTTCTGATTTTATTTTGTAGTAACGAGTAACGGAGACGCTTAGTGGAAATATAACGAAGTAAAAGTAGACATTTTATCTAGGAAACAGCTGAATTTGTGCTGTGACGACTCGAAATCTTCAGAACATATGTAGCCATTCTAAAAAATCATAACGTTAATTTCTACCATCGCAAAATCAGGAAATCCTATAAGGACTGATGCAACGGGTTTTCCCGCAGCTTATTTTTTTTCTCTCTCATGCAGGTAATAAGACAAAAAATATGCAGTTTTTTATAATTTAAAAAAAAACAAAAAACAACAACAACAACAACAACAGCCCTTGGCCCTGTCTTTAAATCTTTATTCAGAATTGAGAGATAAAATATAACTATTTCAACCCAGTGTGTGTTTGTTCCTTAATCATTCCCAAAATATGAAACACACAGCTGCTGATGGTGGACCGGAATGACACCAATCTAACTGTTCGGCTTTGTAAAAGAAAAAAAATCAACAATGCAATTACAATGCGGATATTTTCACACGACATGTAATACGGTAGTAGTGATGTGCGTCATGCTGTCGGGTCCTAATTAAACACCTGCTGCTTTTAATTCATACGACAGAAGCAGATTAGAGATGATGGAGAAGAGATGTACTGATTGCTTCTCTGATTGATCATCTATGCTCATTATATAATGAAGGGATGAGAAAATAAAGAGCAAATTAGTGCGCTGACAATGGCGTGTATGAGTGCTTCTTTAATCCAGATTTTTAAACACATCTCCGCTGAATATTGGAGTGTTTTCCTTGTAAGAGTCAGCTTTTTAAAAAAGTTATAAAGTTTACAGAAACCAAAAGGCGTTCCCTAATAACACTAATAACAATAATGAGATTAATAACACTAATAACAATAATGAGATTAATAACACTAATAACAATAATGAGATTAATAACACTAATAACAATAATGAGATTAATAACACTAATAACAATAATGAGATTAATAACACTAATAACAATAATGAGATTAATAACACTAATAACAATAATGAGATTAATAACACTAATAACAATAATGAGATTAATAACACTAATAACAACAATAATGAGATTAATAACACTAATAAAACCAACTGTCTATCCGTCTAAGAATAAAATGTATTGTCTAAACAGACCTTTTTAAAGTGCACAAGGGGTCCTGGGAGATCTTTTTCCAACCATTATACCACATCACTACTTAGTCGTTGTGTTTGATCAGTCAGATAGATAGATAGATAGATAGATAGATAGATAGATAGATAGATAGATAGATAGATAGATAGATAGATAGATAGATAGATAGATAGATAGATAGATAGATAGATAGATAGATAGATAGATAGAACTGTTACTATGGAAACGTTAATAGATAGATAGATAGATAGATAGATAGATAGATAGATAGATAGATAGATAGATAGATAGATAGAACTGTTACTATGGAAACGTTAATAGATAGATAGATAGATAGATAGATAGATAGATAGATAGATAGATAGATAGATAGATAGATAGATAGAACTGTTACTATGGAAACGTTAATAGATAGATAGATAGATAGATAGATAGATAGATAGATAGATAGATAGATAGATAGATAGATAGATAGATAGATAGAACTGTTACTATGGAAACGTTAATAGATAGATAGATAGATAGATAGATAGATAGATAGATAGATAGATAGATAGATAGATAGATAGATAGAACTGTTACTATGGAAACGTTAATAGATAGATAGATAGATAGATAGATAGATAGATAGATAGATAGAACTGTTACTATGGAAACGTTAATAGATAGATAGATAGATAGATAGATAGATAGATAGATAGATAGATAGATAGATAGATAGATAGAACTGTTACTATGGAAACGTTAATAGATAGATAGATAGATAGATAGATAGATAGATAGATAGATAGATAGATAGATAGATAGATAGATGATAGATAGATAGATAGATAGATAGATAGATAGATAGATAGATAGATAGATAGATAGAACTGTTACTATGGAAACGTTAATAGATAGATAGATAGATAGATAGATAGATAGATAGATAGATAGATAGATAGATAGATAGATGATAGATAGATAGATAGATAGATAGATAGATAGATAGATAGATAGATAGATAGATAGATGTTTTCACCCTGTCATACCTGTGAGATGTACAGTCTAATGGCCAGAGGGACAAAAGAGTTCCTCAGTATCAGTCTGTCCAGTCGTGCTACATCTCTCTATTTACAAGGTCCACATCTTAGCAGCTAAAGACCTCAAGTTCACTCATTACATCCATCTTACATCATTTTCACTGGTGACCTAAAGCATTCTCTTTGTAGTCTTTAAAAGAAGGGCAGTGGTGGATCAAACGCTTTAGGTTCTGGGTTGAAGCCCTGGCACCACCAATCTTGCCTTCACTGGGCTCTCGAGCGAGGCTCTTAACCTGCTCCAGGAGTGCTGCATCATGGCTGAACTTGTTCTCTGACTCCAATTTCCTATCCATCTGGGATATATGAAGAAATGTGAACTACTGTAATGTAAAGGCTACAAATAAAGCCTTCTTCTTCTTCTTCTTCTTCTTCTTCTCCTTCTTCTTCTTCTTCTTCTTCTTCTCTCAAAGCCCACCATACCTTCACTCCTTACCTGTCTGAGTTCCTCCTTCCTTACATCCTCATAATAAGGGGAAGTGCTAGCTCAGTGGTTGAGGTGTTGGCCTATATTCGGAAGGTTGTGAGCTTATCCTTTCACTCCTCCATCCTCTTTTCTTTGCTCAGTAAGTTCATGAGCCTTTGAGAGCAAGCTGGTGAAAAAAAGTTATGCGCCTGTTGATGATCTAAAGATCATCTTGGCTTAGTGGTTAGCACGTTCGCCTCACACCTCCAGGGTTGGGGGTTCGATTCCCACATCAGCCTTGTGTGTGGAGTTTGCATGTTCTCCCCATGCCTCGGGGGTTTCCTCCGGGTACTCCGGTTTCCTCCCCCGGTCCAAAGACATGCATGGTAGGTTGATTGTCATCTCTGGAAAATTGTCCGTAGTGTGTGATTGCGTGAGTGAATGAGTGTGTGTGTGTGTGTGTGTGTGTGTGACCTGCGATGGGTTGGCACTCCGTCCAGGGTGTATCCTGCCTTGATGCCCGATGATGCCTGAGATGCCGAGGTAGTTCGGATAAGCGGTAGAAGATGAATGAATGAAGGAATAAGAAAAAAATTGGGTGTAAAGCATCCATCCATCCATCCATCCATCTGTCCATTGTCTGGAGTTCTTATCTTACAGAGTGTCACAGGGATCTAAGGGAACTCAGGGCACAAAGTTGGGTACACCCTGGATGGGATGCCAACACATTCACAATCACACACACACACACACACACACCTATTCACACACTGCAGGCAATTAAGTGATGCCTTTGGCCTAACCAGATCTTTTGACTGAAGCATAAAACCCAAAGGAGGTATCTCCTGAAGCACTGCTAGAAGATGCAGGAGAACCCTTCTACCTCTGAGACACTTCAGGATGTGATATTATAGGAAAATAATCACCTTTAAGCTGATAACAGTGCTGACATTTTACTCCTTTCATAGCATACAAACTCTATTCCTGTCCAAGTATTTTGTAGTCTGCAAGTACATTCAAGAAAGGTGTTAAACAAATTCTAGCTCTTCTACAATTTGGAAAACTGCCTCCAATTTATCAAAGTCTGAAGTGTACGCATCTGTGAGGCCTGATCCTGGATCAGTGGTTCATCTGACGTTTGATAAATACACTGTAATATATCTGAGTGTCAGCGGACGGCGTGAGTGCTTTTTGGACTATTCAGAGATCTGATAAGATTAATGATGGTTCAGAGGTGTGAGTGATAAAGCCGGAGGAGCGTGTGCAGCACAGAGTCTCTACATGTGAGGTTTTGTGTTGCTGCTTAACCCCAAACAGCAGTGGAAACAGGTCAGAGCTCCAGAGAGGTGATTATCCCATTGTGTGCTTAATGGCCCTTAATGACAATGCTTAATGAGAATTAATGAAGGCCATTATAAACATACACACACTCACTCACGTGGTGGTTACACACACACACACAAACACACACACACGTTCATCTGAGTCTTTAAGCATTATCTTTCAGAAAGATCAGATCTTATTTGTGTTTTCATAGAAATGCAAACACAATATGCATCATACACAAGATGAGAAGATCTCCAGGATCCAAAACACGTCTTTAAGCGATGTTCCACATGGCATAACGAGAGGTTTATCTGCTGTAATGCTCTGCACTGAGTAGTGACAAAAATATTTAAATCATTTGTTTCTAATTATTTTCCTGGGGCCTCTTGATGTTTGCTAGCGTTTCTCTGAATGCTAAATATGCTGATTACGTTGCGTTTCTCGTTCCCTGTGTCTCCAAAGACAGATGTGACACGCTGTCTGGATTCTTCACAAGAATCTAAAAATCAAACCCAGACTCCTTCCTGCTGACTCATATATAGGGAATTTCTAGCAATTTGGTGCCATGACCCGGATGTGATACACACTAAGAACTGTATCGTGAGGAAAAAACAGTGAATGTGCAAATCTGGCAAAGATCATCTGAACCATTAAGATTGTTAATGTGAAAATTCATGTTTAAAACCTTCACAAAACCACCACAATTAAGATGTCCTTTTATATGTCCTTATATTGCAGTGCGTTCAAGTCACGTCAAAAGACGAACGGACATGAACGGCGTGTCAGTATGGAAACATGCTGGAATCAACAGATGCAGGGTTTGTAGTTGACGATAAATTTGTTGAGATTCAATTCAATTCAATTTTAGTTGTATTGTGCTTTTAACAAGGACATATACACAAAATCGGGGGGCACGGTGGCTTAGTGGTTAGCACGTTCGCCTCACACCTCCAGGGTTGGGGGTTTGATTCCCGCCTCCGCCTTGTGTGTGTGGAGTTTGCATGTTCTCCCCGTGCCTCGGGGGTTTCCTCCGGGTACTCCGGTTTCCTCCCCCGGTCCAAACACATGCATGGTAGGTTGATTGGCATCTCTGGAAAATTGTCCGTAGTGTGTGATTGCGTGAGTGAATGAGAGTGTGTGTGTGCCCTGCGATGGGTTGGCACTCCGTCCAGGGTGTATCCTGCCTTGATGCCCGATGACGCCTGAGATAGGCACAGGCTCCCCGTGACCCGAGGTACTTCGGATAAGCGGTAGAAGATGAGAGAGATATGAGAGCTTAATAGCTTTATCTCCACTGCAATGCCCCCTCCTAACCACCAGAGGGATGAATACTGACTCACCCGGGTCTAAGGACACGTCCTGGTTTTTATCTATAAAAGCATGCTCTCCCCATCGTTCTTTGGAAATTATTGTTAGCCTGCTATATACTAATTGTTTCTTTTTCTTGCCCTGTGTATTTGGATTTGTGCTTTTGGATTTTGCCGACGGTCCGTCACCACGGTTTTGCCTCATGTTTTGGATTACTTGTACGTCGTCTTTCGTCTGCCATTAAACTCCGCATATGGAATCTTTAACTCCAGCATCTGGGGGTTCCTTTGTATAAATTTATTATTATACAAAATTTGAACATTAATATTAGACTTCTATTTAAATGTGTTTGTATTTATCCCCAATGAACAAGCCTGAGGTGACTGAGGCGACTGTGGTGAGGAAAAACTCCCTTAGATGGACGAGGAAGAAACCTTGAGAGGAACCAGACTCAAACTGAACCTCATCCATTTGGGTGACACTGGAGGGTGTGATTATAAACTGTTATAAACACCGGAAAGTGTTATAATGCATAATGTCCTTTCTACAGTCCGACAGTTGTGTTTTTATTAGGAGGTTGTTGTCCTGAAAGCCCACGTAGAGTTGGCATCTTCTCACTGAAGGTCAGAAATCTTCATGAAGCAGAACATAACTGAAGCTGGTACACTCTCTTGAATGTTTACTCACCTCAGTAGCTTATTTCAGTTATTTTTTGTTATATGTTCGATTTATGCAGCAACTTATTGACATGCAAGCAACTTGTTCACATTTATGCACTCATGGAAAGAAACTTGATGAAGTTTAACAGAAGTGACATAAATCGATTAAAGCTATAAAAACGTGCAAAAATTGTTCTTTGTTTTTTGTTGAAAATTCTTTGCGAACTCTTCAGGACGACTTGAATGCACAGTTAATCCTCTACCAGCCTCCTATTGGTGGCTTTAGGAACACACTGAGATTTTAATCGAAAAATTTCTCACACTAGCAGAACTTTTTCGTCGCTTGGTGTCGGTCATGGTGACATTAAACCAGCTGGTGGTGAGCGAGTCACATTATGTGTTCTAAGACCATAGGAAAAAAATCAAGGAAGTGTAATTTCTGTTCCTGAGACTTTGCTCACAATGTTCCACCTTTTACCATAAGTGTGTGTTTGGTTTTTTAAACAGTGCCACAGATGAGCAGAGCCAATCAGGACTGCATTATGGAGTCATTTGCATAACTCTGCAGGATGCACTTCTATTTCCACTGGCATGGTTTTGTTTTTTTAAAGGTCAAAATGTATTTTTGAAAGACTTGAGCTGCGTCCCAAATGCCTATATACTATACACTATGCACTACTGTAGCGTCTAGTGTAGGTATGTTAGAAGGGTCGTATCGTCTTAAATGGAACACAGACCTTTTTTGCTAAAGTAGAAGTTTCCAGTTTCCCAGTCGATGGCGAATGACGTCAAACAATATCAGAATTTTTAAAAAGTTAACAAATAAACATCAAATTTAAAAAAAAATAAATTAAAAGACATTTCAAAGATGTCTGGTCCACCGGAGTGTCAGCGGCCATCTTTACATTTTTTCTTATCCAGTGTCAGTGCCTGGTAGCCCCGCCCCCTCTTCTGCTACACTGGCGTTTTCAGAATGAAAACAACGACTCACAAATTTATTTGGTTGGGGAGAGGAGAGGAGAGGAGAGGAGAGGAGAGGAGAGGAGAGAAGTGATTGGGAGAGGAGAGGAGAGGAGAGGAGAGGAGAGGAGAGGAGAGGAGAGGAGAGGAGAGGAGAGGATGGAGTGATTGTGAGAGGAAAGGAGAGGAGAGGAGAGGATGGAGTGATTGTGAGAGGAGAGGAGAGGAGTGGATGGAGTGATTGTGAGAGGAAAGGAGAGGAGAGGAGAGGAGAGAATGGAGTGATTGTGAGAGGAGAGGAGAAGCAAGGAGAGGATGGTGTGATTGTGAGAGAAGAGGAGAAGAGAGGAGAGGATGGAGTGATTGTGAGAGAAGAGGAAAAGAGAGGAGAGGATGGAGTGATTGTGAGAGGAGAGGAGAGGAGAGGATGGAGTGATTGTGAGAGGAGAGGAGAGGAGAGGAGAGGAGAGGAGAGGAGAGGAGAGGAGTGGATGGAGTGATTGTGAGAGGAAAGGAGAGGAGTGGAGAGGAGAGAATGGAGTGATTGTGAGAGGAGAGGAGAAGCGAGGAGAGGATGGTGTGATTGTGAGAGAAGCAGAGAAGAGAGGAGAGGATGGAGTGATTGTGAGAGAAGAGGAAAAGAGAGGAGAGGATGGAGTGATTGTGAGAGGAGAGCAGAGGAGAGGAGTGGAGAGGAGAGGAGAGGATGGAGTGATTGTGAGAGAAGAGGAGAAGAGAGGAGAGGATGGAGTGATTGTGAGAGGAGAGAAGAGAAGAGGAGAAGAGAGGAGAGGATGGAGTGATTGTGAGAGAAGAGGAGAAGAGAGGAGAGGATGGAGTGATTGTGAGAGAAGAGGAGAAGAGAGGAGAGGATGGAGTGATTGTGAGAGGAGAGGAGAAGAGAGGAGAGGAAGGAGTGATTGTGAGGCACAGCACAGCCTGGAGAGCTGGCACACATTAGCATGACTTTCATGGGCTAATTAAATGGCTGTTGCTCAAAGCTGATCTATAGAAGTAGAGGAAAAATCTTGAGAGAGTTTTGGCTCTCCACAGTGACCCTTTCACACCAATTGATATGTTTCAAGAACCTCCACCTCCCACTAATCCCTCTGTTTCTACTCATCTCTCTCTCTCTCTTTTCTACTTTATTTTACTCCTCTTTATTCTGTAGACAAAGATGTTCGAAGATGTGGAAAGGCTGCCATCATGTGACGATCTGAAGATTTTCCTCCTCTTCTTCCTCCTCATCTTCCTCATCCGTTTCCATTCAAACATGCACGACAAAATGGAACTTCCTCAAACCGTCACCTCCAACTTAAACTATACGCCTTATTACAGGAACTCAATAAACCATCTGCTTAAACAGACCGGTCTGAATCAGTCTGTGGATTACAGAGTAGCCATGATGCAACACTGCCACCTGTTGGTGCTGTTGTAAATCTCTCCTCTCTCTCTCTCTCCCTCTCTCTCTCTCTCTCTCCCTCTCTCTGTGATGAAGTGCTCACATTAGGAGCTCCTGAGAGCCGTGCAGTCTAGAATGGAAACACAACCATCTGCTGCCTTATTCCTAGTTACGTTTCTGACATGGAGGGAGAAAGAAAATGTTACTGGAAATAGAAGACTCAATTTGTTTTGTGTGCATACACCATAACCTGAGAGAACAGAAAAGAAAGGAACGAAAGAGACGCTGAAGAAGAAGAAAAAAAAACGTCTCCAGTCGTAATGCTTACTGTAAATCACCTTATAATGTCTGTAAAGAATAAAAACAAGACACGACAATGCAAAGATAGTGAAGTACAATTGAATGCTGGATTCTGATTGGCCAGAATCATTCACATGGATTTGTATGGCAGATGTGTTCCATACACGAGATGATTAATTCTACATTAACGGAAACAGTCTTCAGTATCAGCACTTTCTGACAATCTGACGGAAAGCCGTGACGTCTATCTTCAGGATAGACGGTTTCAACATGATATTATGACATCATAACCTGTTTAATACATTAGATATCATGGAACATAAACATTTCCTTCCGGAGAACCTTTAAACGTTGTTTATCGCTTTATCTTCTGAACTGTTTGAGAAAGACTCTACTCAACCTTTAGCCCATCAGAACGCACATGGAGTTAGCTGTCAATCATATTGACTGACATGCTGACTGCCGCATTTGTTTACCGTGTGAGGCGATGTATCAGATTCACTGATGTCCACAGTTGTAATATCAAAGAGCAGAGGTTTCCTTACGAGCCTTGTGAACTGAAATCATTAGAAATCCTTCATGTGGAAGCTTGTGGTTTAAAGCTCTAGCAGGAAAGATGTTCCTTACTATAGAGATACAGTAAGCTAGCGTGCATTTTAGGAGGAACCGAATAGAAGACTTTATATTTGTCACATACTGATTGTAGCACAGTGAAATCCTTTGTTCACAAATTTGGAGGTTTTGGTCAGAGCACAGAGTCAGACATGATACAGCACCAGTGGAGCAATGAGGGTGGTTTATGGGCTTTGCTCAAAGGTCCAAACCCTGATCCTCCGATCAAAAACCCAGAGCCTTAACAGCTTCAGGATTACTGACGATTTAAAGATAAATAAATAAATCTGAAATTTCAAATATTGAGCAAAGCGAGTGTATTTCTTAGCTTATGCTTGTTCTGTAACAATGAGCCATTTCTGGTCTAATCACACCAAAGAACCTTGTTGTGTCCCTGACTCTCTCCAATACCCCTTTTCCACCGGAAAGAACCGGGTGCCGGTTCAGAGCAATTTGGTTCCACTGGCGAACCTTCTAACCTTAGAGAGCATCACAGAGCCGAGTCTGACGTCACTGTATACGTGTCACGTTACACAGCAACGTTAGCGCAGCAGCAACAAACACAACAACAACAATGGCGGATGTTGCTTTACTGTTAATGCTCATGGCTTTGTGAACCTACATCAGAATCCAACGTGTACGTGCAGCTCCATGTAATCTGTATAAACGGAGGTTGTAATCGAGAAAGTACATAACGTTATTTTATCATTAACACAGAAAAAACATATTGCGGTAAAGTAAAAGTGTATTAAACATTAGTATACTTAAGGTACATTATCAAAAGCGCTAACAGTAGCTCCGCCCCCAGCCCCGCCCACAGCCCCTGACACAAGCGGTTCTTAAGTCTAGACCAACAACGTTTTGGTGCTACTTAAGAACCACTTTTCCTGGTTCAGAGCCGGTGCTTTGGCTGTCGAAAAAGAAAGAACTGGTTCTAAATTAGGCTCCGAACCAGCACTCAAACTGCCTCGGTGGAAAAAGGGCACAACTCCTTCAGAATGACCCTCTGCCTTTTTGGTCCCTAAAAACACCTACAGTTCAAAGGTTTGCATACCCTGAAGGGAACTGTTACATTTTGCCATTTATTTGGAAAATATGACTGATAATGCAAAAGAGTTTTTTCTTATTTATGGATAGTGGTCACATGAAGTCATTAATTATCACGTCCTTGTTTGACTCCTTTTTTAAACCTAATGATGACTGAAATCACCTTAACAAAAGGTTTACGTATCTTTGAATGTTTGGCCAATTTAAAAACACACAGGTCGACACACACAGCTTTAAATGGCTATTAAAGGGACGTTTCCACACCTGTGACTCATTGTAATTGTAATTAGTGTCTGTACATAAACAGACAGTGAGTTTCTCAGCTCATGAGGTGAGGCATTGACTTGGCTCAATACTGCACCATGGGGAAGATGAAAGAACTGCCAATGGACCTGGTAGAGGATCTTTATACAGCAGGAAAAGGATATAAAAAGATATCTCATCACTTGAAAATGCCAGTCAGTGCTGTTTAAACTCTGATAAAGAGGTGGAAAATAAGGGGTTCTGTTGATACTAAGCCACAGTCAGGTAGACCAAGAAAGATTTCACCCACTACTGCCAGAAGAATTGTTCAAGAAGCAAAGAACAACCCAAAAACAACTTGAAGAAATATACAGGATGCTCTGGAAAAAAGTGGTGTTGTTGTTTCAAGGAGCATAATAATAATGAGGTACCTGAACACAAATGACCTGTATGATCGAGTTGTCAGGAGAAAGTCGTTACTGCTCCCATGCCACAAAAAGACCCACCTTCAGTACACCAGACAGAAACTAGACAAGACTCACAGCTTCTGGAGCAGAGTCATGTGCAGTGATGAGACCAAAACTGTGCTGTATTGTCACAATCATAAACACTATGTTTGGAGAGGCGTCAACAAGACCTACAGTGAAAAGTACACCATCTCCACTGTAAAGAATGGTGGTGGATCTCTGATGGTTTGGGGCTGTGTGAGGTCCAGTGGCACAGGGAATGCAGCATGTTATCAGAAAATACTGGCAGACAATTTGCATTCTACAGCATGAAAGCTGCTCATAGGACGATCTTGGATGTACCAACACTCACTTGGATGTCCCGTTGCGCTCACACCCATCGTAATGAAGTGCTTCGAGAAGCTCATCATGAGGCACATCAAGACCAAGCTACCACCCTCACTGGACCCCCTACAGTTCGCGTATCGTCCAAACCGCTCCACAGACGATGCCATTGCCACAGCCCTCCATTTAGCCCTCACCCATCTGGACAATAAAGACACTTATATACAAATGCTGTTCATATACTTTAGTTCAGCATTCAATACAATCATCCCTCAGCACCTGATTGGGAAGCTGAGCCTGCTGGGACTGAACACCTCCCTCTGCAACTGGATCCTGGACTTCCTGACTGTGAGACCTCAGTCAGTCCGGATCGGGAACAACATCTCCAGCACCACCACACTGAGCACTGGAGCCCCTCAGGGCTGCATGCTCAGTCCACTGCTGTTCACCTTGGTGACTCACGACTGTGCAACAACGCACAGATCGAACTATATCATCAAGTTTGCCGATGACACGACCGTGGTGGGTCTCATCAGCAAAAATTACGAGTCAGCATACAGAGAGGAGGTGCAACAGCTAACTACCTGGTGTAGAGCCAACAACCTGTCTCTGAATGTTGGTAAAACTAAAGAGACGGTTGTTGACTTCAGGAGAGCACAGAGCGACCACTCTCCACTAAACATCGACGGATAATCTGTAGAGATCGTCAAGAGCACCAAATTTCTTGGTGTTCATCTAGCGGAGAACTTCACCTGCTCACTCAACACCAGCTCCATCACCAAGAAAGCCCAGCAGCATCTCTACTTCTTATGAAGGCTGAGAAAGGCACATCTCCCTCCCCCCATCCTGACTATTTTTTACATAGGGAAGCATCCTGAGAGCATGCTTTTTGAGAGCATCCTGAGCAGCTGCATCACTGTCTTTTTGGGTGCTGTGGCTTATTAAATATATGATAAATAGTCAAAAAGTTTTTCTGCGTGAGAAATACAGTGTGTGGCGGGAGAGCGTGACAAAAGACCCAAATGCGTGACTCACTCTCAATGCGTGACACTTGACAGCCCTGTGTGTGTGTATGTGTATATGTGTGTGTGTGTATGCATGTGTGTATACACATATATGTGTATATGTGTGTGTATGTGTATGTGTATATGTGTGTGTACAGTATGTATGTGTATGCATGTGTATATGTGTGTGTATGTGTATACATGTATATACATGTGTGTGTGTTTGTGTGTGTATGTGTATATGTGTGTGTGTATGCAGGTGTATGTATGTGTGTATACATGTATATACATATGTGTATATGTGTATATGTGTATGTATGTGTGTGTGTGTGTGTGTATGTGTGTATACATGTATATACATATGTGTGTGTATGTGTGTGTATGTGTATGTATGTGTGTGTATACACGTATATACATACATATATGTGTGTGTAATATTGATATTTGCTTTGACAAAATAAAAAGTTACGGTTTTATTATCCAGTCGTATTTTTATTTCTGCATATCGACGCGCACGAATGACGTCACGGCAGAGCCCCGTTTCCCGAGTGACGCTGCCGTGTTGATGACGTCACGGCAGGGCAGGGCGGGGTTGCGCCATTTTGAATGTGGACAGTGGAGTGTGGGAGGAAAAGGCAGAAGGAGGAGAGTTTGTGCTGCTTCACAGGGACTTCAGCTGGAGACGTGCAGAGACAAATAAAGCGGCTGTAAAAAAAATAAAACCCGCGATTTGTTAACAAGTAAAGGTTTGATTTGAGCTGCAATAACAACTGGGGAAAGTTATCAGGAAGCGCCGCGGAGATTCTCTCTCGCCATGGCAGGTAACTTTGCTAAGCTAACTGCTAGTCTGCAGGAACGTCATGATAACAAGTTAGTGCATCGCTTCCTGAGTAATTCCAGTGCGCTACAGACCTGACAGCGTTGTCGGCATCTCTGTACTGCAGCGTGTGTTTCGTATCATCACGTGTGAACGCTTCAGGAACGGAAACAGTGCTCGTGTCTGTAGCTTAGCATGTTAGCATCCTGCTTTTCCCTCCGCCCAAACTTTACCTATCGCTGTGTATTTTATCTGACTTTTCTTATTGCGTTTATTTTATTCCGATTTTTAGAACCTTTGTACATCGAGTAAGCAAAGAAAAACAATTTTATTTCTTTTGCTATCGCGTTTGTGTTTGTTTTCTTTTCCCCTACCCGTTTTCCGATATGATCAGACAATCCGATTTGATTGGTTGATCCCTTCCTGCCTCCTGTACTATGATTGGCTCGTTGTTATTGAGAAACGGTTCGTGAACGGGATGTGTCAGCCAATCGCGTGTCAGGAGGCGGGTTGTTTCGGAATATAGGTGGGGTTGAATAGCGCGCGGCTTTGCTAGCTCAAGTTACTGCTAGTAAATCTGGGGCTTTATTTATTTATTTGTTTATTTATCTATCTATCTATCTATTTATTTAGTGTATGTGGATGAGTTTAAATCAGTAGTATTTTCACAAATTAAACTATCCAGCTGCTATAAGGTTGTAGGTATTTATTATAATGCACTTTAATAGACATTTGCAGTAAAATGGGGCAAAGATTCATCACATAAAGTCCAGATAAACATCAGTGGGGTTTTTTTCCTTTGTGTGACCCTTTGTGATTGTGCTCAGAGATGTTAAAGGTTACAGGATTGTTGTTGCTGTGTGTGTGTGTGTGTGTGTGTGTGTGTGTGTGTGTGTGTGTGTTTATATATTTCTGCTTTATCAGGTTCAAGGTCACTCTTAATTTCTAAATGTTCATCATTCGTTCAGGAGACTCGAGACTGGAGTGAGAAATATACGCAAACTTAATATCGCTATAATCCCTTGGGAGAAAGTCTGCTCTCTGGATGCTATATGACGTGACGTGACAAAACAGCAGGTTTGGGGTGTTCGTTGCCTTGCTCACGGGCACCTCAGTCGTGGTATTGCCGGCCCGAGACTCGAACTCACAACCTTAGGGTTAGAAGTCAAACTCTCTAACCAGTAGGCCACGACTGCCCCCCAACCCCTGTCATACAGACGGGTGCAAAAGTTTGACTGAGTGGGATTGAATGAGCTGAAAATTAAAATAATAATAAAAGTAAATTAATATTTTATTACGACTGAACTGGCTCAAATATCTTTATAAGTCCAGGGAATATTTTATTTCATTTATTTATATATTTATTTTTAAACTTTATATTCATGTCTTATTGTTTGTGTCCTGTTTAAACTGACTGTGTTCAGTATAGTTCATTAGGAATCACTGTGGACTTCTGATTAAACTGAATTCCGCAACGTAACTGCGTCCCAAGGTTGTCGGACATCAGACGCCTCGTCGACGCCATCGGATGGAGCGGAATCTAAACTAAAATATACTGGCTGCTAGATGAAGATGTCTGTTGTTGCACCTGGGTGATGAACTGAACCTCACCGGTTTCTGTTCTCATAGGGTTAAAAAATCGGCGCTTAATCGCCACGGCGAACCGGTTTATTGTGTAATTCTCCGCTCGGTCTGATGGACTCACGTCACCTGTTTCTTCTCTTTAAATCACATGCTTTTATTTCTTGTTCTTTTATATCTGTATCGAACTGTCTTGATTCACCGGCTTTCAAAAGACACACAACTGAGTCTATGTCCTCGTCCTCTTTGTCCACGTCACTTCCCTCCAGCCGGCTTTTTATAGCACAGTCGCTCATCTTTTTTCTTTTTTTTTTTTGCCAGCTTCAAATTTTCCCTCAATGCTTTGACGAAGCACCAGGCGTTTGTTCGCTTCTCTGCTGCAACACGATTGGGACACCGGCATGTGGGTGTAAAGCTGAGGAGACAGGACGTTAGAATGAAACACTACACCTGTCCGTGGGGTCCGATCTGTTCTCTGTGATCACGATAGGTCCCGTTGTGGTTGTGGGCGGAGTTTAATCTAGGTGTCTTGTGGCTGCAGGTGCCGGAGGCGGGGGCAACGACATGCAGTGGTGCTTCTCGCAGGTCAAAGGAGCGATCGATGATGACGTAGCTGAAGGTAAGTGTGTGTGTGTGTGTGTGTTTTTTCTATCTTATTTTTTATTGTATGCTTGTTTTAAAAAACCTTCTTACAAGTCAACGGCTCTTTTATGTTTTATAATATTAATAGTAAATGACTGCTAAATCTTACAGCTGAGTATATAATATGTTAGTCTTCTATGTAAATGTCCACACGCTCGGGAGCTCGAGTAGGATACGAAAGTTTTTCCCTAATTTGTGAGATTTTCACCCGTTTTCTTTTGTCAACACCTGTATAAATGATTTAGAAGGTGTCGGTAAATGATTCCCTAGGTGTTGGTAAAAAGAAGGGGTGTGTTTTTTTTTTTTTGGGCAATTTACAGAGAGCTGGAATCTTATTGTGAAAGAAGGAAGGTGTGAATCCTGCCTCGTCATGTTCCCACATAGCTCTAACTGTGCAACCACAAAATGTCCTGAAGGAAACGAGCGATAGGAGTGAAAGCGAGAGATACCGAGAGGTCGTTAAGACTCGGACGCTCCTGAGACCTTATTACGTACATATAGAGGTCATTACGGGGGGCACAAACTTTTGTCATCACCTCCGCTCCTGAATGGATGGAAACGTTTGTCCTCTTGGACTTTTTTTTTTTCCTTCTTCTTCTTCCACTTCTCCTCATGAGCGTTCAGCAGACACAAGCGATCGGCCTTAAGTTCGAACCCAAAGCTCCGCCCACTTCACGCAGAGTTCCTTCTCGTGGTGTCCGTTAAATCCGGTCCTTATTGGACACCACAATTTGACGCGTCTAGTGTCTTTAATCGTATCCTGATAAAACTTTAAAGGAGCTGCATCTCGCATGAGCTGTTTTGCATATTCATATTGTATGCAAATGAGCTCGTCTGGTTTGTCTAATGATACTCGTTTCCTTACAGCAGCGACTTTTACATAAAAATCTCAGCAATTTTTTGTCCTCCTGCGATTTCTCTGTGATTGACGTTTAGCTTGACGGATGTTTGTTTGCTTAGTTAGAAAAACGATGCTAAAATGAATTCATATTCACGTTTACTTTCGCTTTACTTTTTTTTCTCTTCGGCTTCTACTTTTTCCATATTTCCGACTCGAGCTCCGTAACGCTGGATCAGGAGACTAAGGAGTTTAGAATCTTTGCTGTTTGTCAAAAGCACAGCGTTATTTTCGGTTTGATCAGCTTTTTGTTTCATCCTCCATCTTACCCAACGTTCGCTGCCGGCGTGAACATGACCGCACACGCTGCAGCCTGTCTGAGGGATCCGTCGTCTTCGTACACACACGCTCTCTGAATCTCCCAGGATTCCTCAGGGAATCTACACACTGAACGTCTTCAGCACACGTTTGTGTTTATTGTGTCGGGTTACAAAAACACACATCTGATGAAAATGACGATGATGATTTTATGTAGTTTTTTAAACCCTCATCAGCTTTACAGACGCTCGCTCACTTTTTCTTCTATTTCTTTTTTCTGTGGCCCAAAAGACCCCCCCCCCCTTACACCACAATGGTTTGTCCTGTGGTGCTTATTCCTGCTTTAAAAAGATGTATGTCCTTTTGTACTATATGAACTCTCTCTCACACACACACACACACACACACACACTTTCACACACACACATACACACACTCACTTTCTCACACACACACTCACTCACACACATTCACACATACTCACTCACACACACACACACACACTTGCAGAGCGGCCTCAGGGAGCCTGAGCTCACACAAAAGCCCCCCGTCTCTCTTTCTCTGTCCCTCCCTCTTTCTCTGTATCCCCCCATTGTTGTGCTTCAGTTAACAGCCGAGGGTTAAATCATGAGTCAGACTCCAGGGAGCGAGACTCTGTATCTCTGTCTCTGTATTATATCTCTATCTCTCCCTCTCTATCTCTGTAGTTCTCCTCTCTCTCTCTGTTTCTTTCTCACTCTCTCTATCTCTAGTTCTCCTCTCTCTGTCTCTCTCTCTCTCACTCTCTCTCTCTGTAGTTCTCCCCTCTTTGTCTCTCTCTCTTTCTCACTCTCTCTCTATCTCTGTAGTTCCCTTCTCACTCTCTCTATCACTGACACTCTCTCTCTCTCTCTCTCTCTCTCTGTGGCGTTCGTCACGTTTATCCTGGGATGTTGTTCTGTACCACGGCACATGACAGCATCTCTTTGCAAATTCCTCCAAAACAACAAACTCTTTTTCCAGTGTAACGAAACGTCCATAAATATCCTGCAGTGTTGTGTAACACATGGAGTGTGTGTTGTGTTCATGCACGCTTTGGGCTCCTGACAGCGAGGTCACGTGTTCCTGGAACTCTGTGGGTTTGACTGTGTGTGTGTGTGTGTGTGTGTGTGTGTGTGTGTGTGTTTCCGACAGCTGATATCATCTCCACTGTGGAGTTCAACCACTCAGGGGAGCTGTTAGCCACGGGAGACAAAGGCGGACGTGTCGTCATCTTCCAGCAAAACACTGAGGTACCACGGCACGTTTCCCATCACACATCACTCCGCAGACCCTCCCTTTTTTTTTTTTTTTTTTAAAGCACCCGTCGCTTTAACATCTCATTATTGTAATAGTCTCTTATCACAAATAGACCCAAAGATAAACACGACGCATGAGCCAATCAGCATGTACATCAGCAGCGATTGACAGTTGCCTAGGTGATTCGTGAAACATTTTCTTCTGAAGACGGAGGTTTCTGATGGAGGACGAACGAGCCAGCGATGCGACACGGTCTAACATTTTGTCTTTATCTGTCTGTTTATTTTGGACTACACAGAACAAGGTGCAGTGCCGCAGCGACTACAACGTTTACAGCACGTTCCAGAGCCACGAGCCCGAGTTCGACTACCTGAAGAGTCTGGAGATCGAGGAGAAGATCAACAAGATCCGCTGGCTGCCACAGAAGAACGCGGCGCAGTTTCTGCTGTCCACAAACGGTGAGTGTGTCAGAGACAGGAGCGAGGCGGAAGTCCCCAGGACGTCCTGCAGGAGAGGACGAGATCGAGTAACGTCTCTGTCAGTAAAAGTCTTAACGATGATGATAAGAAGCTCTGGCCGTCTATTTTCTTTAGCGTTAATAATTGAAGACGGTTTTTTAAAATAGAGCGTTTAACTAAAGTTTAGTGCTGACACCAATAAAACATGAGCAAGAAAACGTCCTCGCGTTTGACTAGGTCAGAAAGATAAACTCTGAGCTTTAAAGAACCATGGTGTGTGTTTCTCTGCCTGGGAGGGGTTCTTTAGTCAAGTGAGAACACGGGAATCACACTCGCGGTCTGTTTGATTCGCTTGTGAGAAGATGAGTCGACTCTGAGTCGACTCTGAATCGACTCAGTCGCACCAAGAAATAAGGAAATAGGGAAATGAATCAATGGAATCAATTTCATTCTGATTCAGAAATGGGAATAAGTGAAAGCTGTGTGTGTGTGTGTGTGTGTGTGTGCGTGCGTGTGTTTACATGCATGCTGTTACCTCACCGTGAATTAGGGGCGGGGACTGTTTGATTGACAAGCCGGCAGAACGCGCCTTGTGCTTTTTACACTGAAAATGATATCTGAATGTGGAGCTCGTCTGTTATTGGACAAAGTTCTGACTACTTAAAAGCTTATAAATCAGTTCCTCCACCTCATTCCTTTTATTTTTTCCTTGTTGTTTTGTTTTTGTTTGTTTAAAAGATAAAACTATAAAGTTGTGGAAAATAAGTGAACGCGATAAGAGACCAGAGGGCTACAATCTGAAAGAGGAGGATGGACGGTGCAGAGATTCATCCACTATCACTTCTCTACGGGTACGTACACACACACACGCGTACACACACACACGTACTCACACACACACACACACACACACACACACAGCTCGTATCGTCTGCCGAGTCTTACCCGCTCTGTGTTGTCTCAGGTGCCCGTGTTCAAGCCCATGGACCTGATGGTGGAGGCGAGCCCTCGGCGTGTGTTCGCCAACGCTCATACTTACCACATCAACTCCATCTCCGTAAACAGCGACAACGAGACGTACCTGTCCGCTGACGACCTCCGCATCAACCTATGGCACCTGGAGATCACCGACCGCAGCTTCAGTATCCTGCGCAGGGCAAAGTTCAGGCTCGGGTGGAGAGGCGCGTTCTTCCACCTCAAGCACTGGAAATGAAGTGACCTTTAAATCCAAATATTACTCATAATAATCATAATAATAATAAATACAAGTGTACTTTACTTGGACACCAATTTGAGGTGTTTTTTGTATTATTGTATTACTGTATTATTTTTGGGTGCAAATGATGGTTTTAATTCTTTAAAAACTTTACGTTTAATGACAACAAGTCAAAACGCCGTCTAAATCATGACAACTTTTATTACTGTTTATTAATTTAACTACTTATTAATTAGGACGGGGGGGGGGGGCACGGTGGCTTAGTGGTTAGCATGTTCGCCTCACACACCTCCTCTGCCTTGTGTGTGTGGAGTTTGCATGTTCTCCCCATGCCTCGGGGGTTTCCTCCGGGTACTCCGGTTTCCTCCCCCGGTCCAAAGACATGCATGGTAGGTTGATTGGCATCTCTGGAAAATTGTCCGTAGTGCGTGAGTGTGTGAGTGAATGAGAGTGTGTGTGTGTAGTGTGTGATTGCATGAGTGTGTGTGTGCCCTGCGATGGGTTGGCACTCCGTCCAGGGTGTATCCTGCCTTGATGCCCGATGACGCCTGAGATAGGCACAGGCTCCCCGTGACCCGAGGTAGTTCGGATAAGCGGTAGAAAATGAATGAATGAATGAATAATTAGGACGATTTTAATACAGAGGTGAAAGAGTGTTTGAATAAGCGCATGTAGGCTCGCGGGCGCGTGTCGGAGAGAGATCCGTCTGTGGGAGCTGCACCTGCTTCTTAACTCGCTCTCAGACATCGTGGACATCAAGCCAGCCAACATGGAGGAGCTGACGGAGGTGATCACGGCGGCCGAGTTCCACCCGCACCAGTGCAACACCTTTGTCTACAGCAGCAGCAAAGGCACCATCCGGATGTGTGACATGCGCGCCTCCGCCCTCTGTGACAAACACTCCAAACGTGAGTCTCACCGCCACGCCGAAGACGTCTCGTTTATTCCCGAGGAACACGACGGGTTTAATGTCACCGTATTGCTTGAAGGTTTATCGCTACAAATGAGTGTGTCTTTTTTTTCTCTCCAGTGTTTGAGGAGCCAGAAGACCCCAGCAACCGCTCTTTCTTCTCAGAAATCATCTCTTCCATCTCGGACGTGAAGTTCAGCCACAGCGGTCGCTACATGATGACCCGAGATTACCTGTCCATCAAGATCTGGGACCTGAACATGGAGAACCGGCCAGTGGAGACCTATCAGGTAGAAATGCCAGAACATAGACCTCATCACGACAGACCATACACCAGCTCACAAACGTCCACGGTTAACTGGTGTCGCTGTGATGGGCAGCTAAGTGCATTGCCCCGCCCAACCAGATCACACTAATACCCCTTTTCCACCAAAAAGACCCGGGTGCTGGTTCAGAGCTAGTCCTGGTGCTGGTTCAAAGTTGGTTCCACTGGTGAACCTTCTAGGAACCGGTTTGCCTTTCCATTGGTTAGAGAGCATCACAGAGCCGAGTCTGACATCACTGTATACGTGTCACGTTACACAGCAACGTTAGCACAGCAGCGACAATCACAAACACAACAATGGCGGATGTTGCTTTACTGTTAATGCTCATGGCTTTGTGAACCTACATTAACACCCAAACGTGACGAATCCAACGTGTACGTGCAGCTCCATGTAATCTGTATAAACGGAGGTTGTAATGGAGAAAATACATAAAATTATTTTATCGTTAACACAGAAAAAACTTAGCTACCTGTTACATGTAGCTACTTACTATCATGTGTGCTGATAATGTATCATATTGCGGTAAAGTAAAAGTGTATTAAACATTAGTATACTTAAGGTACATTATCAAAAGTGCTAACAGTAGCCCCGCCCCCAGCCCCGCCCACAGCCCCTGACACAAGCGGTTCTTAAGTCTAGACCAGCAACGTTTTGGTGCTACTTAAGAACCACTTTTCCTGGTTCAGAGCCGGTGCTTTGGCTGTCGAAAAAGAAAGAACTGGTTCTAAATTAGGCTCCGAACCAGCACTCAAACTGCCTCGGTGGAAAAAGGGGCATAATAGGACACAATAGGATTCGTTTAATTGTTACTAGTTAAGTGACTTTTTTAACTAAGTTTTGAAGAAGTCACTTGAATACTAACTAGCTGGAGCTACCAAAGTTCTGTATTCTGTTCTAATTTCTACCGTGTTCCGAGAAAGAAGGAAATTTTCACAGCGTTTAAATAAAGTAAACGAGGGAGACGGTCTGTATTTTGGTGAGAAAGTTGAACAGTTTGGGGGGGACTAACACTTTCTACACATATTGAATAAAAATGTAATCTATATTTTTAAATGACAAAAACGTTTCCATCGATAAACTAATGTTTAAAATAGTTTTATAGCTTGTTTTTGCTCTAAAACAGAAATAGGACGTTTGTGCAGTGTCAGCGTGTGAACACCAGAGGGCGTATAGTGTCTAGCATAAAGAATCCATTAAACCTCGTTTAATCCTCGTGTTTTTTTCTCCACAGGTGCACGAATACCTCAGGAGTAAGTTGTGCTCGCTCTACGAAAACGATTGCATCTTCGACAAGTTCGAGTGCTGCTGGAGCGGGAATGACAGGTGAGGAGGGCGTCCGGTTAGGGCGGCTAGTTTTACTGAGGGGTCCAGTGACCAGCGGGCGAAGATCATTCAGCCCAGTTGGTAATTTCTTATACATCTAATTACTGTTTCCTACAAAGAGGAAAATGAGAGTTTTATGTTTCTATATAAGCAGCTCTGACATTCACGCAGCTGCGAATCACAGGATTTACGACTGATGTTAAAGTCTACGGTGTCAGAGAAAGGTCAGAGGTCAGGGTTTCGGACATCTTCAGGACGGCGGCGTGCTCAGTGTTTTTCTCGTCTCTGCCGTTTTTGTCAGGCAGTGCTGATGGCACCGCAGGGTGGGGTCCACTTATCGAGACAAGCCGCTCTTATCAATGGCTGCAGGTTTAGATGAGTCCTTGGATCATTGGGTCAGAGTATCGCTGGCCGTCGCACCGTTCGGTCACGTTTTTGTCTCATGCGGCGTAAGTAACGAGTAAGGAAGTCGTTTCCGACAGCGTGTCCCATTTAAAGGGAACTGATCAGTGACCAGGTGGTGCGGTGTGATGTGGCCTGGAGTGACACCGAGCCTCGCTTACAGTCAGACACTTTCAGAACACTTGTTTGTTTTCCACACACAGCTGATGCTCACTTAATACATGGACACAGCTGGTAATGTTTACACACAACACACACACACACACACAGCTGGCAGCAGGAACATTTGCCAGAGTACACATCACACAGCTGGCAGCATTTACACACACGCACACACACAAGCAGCTTTTGCACACAACTAGTGATGACTGCATTCACAGCTGGAGATGTTACACACACAGCTGGCAAAGTTCACACACAACTAGTAATGAATTCACACAGCTGGAAATGTTACACAACTGGCGATGCCTACACACAGCAGGACATGTTACACACACACAGTGAGAGAAAGAGGCAGGAACAGAGATTAAAATGCTTACACACAGAGAATGAGAAACATTCACAAACGAGCGTGCGCGCACACACACACACACAACTCTTTGTGTTATGTTGTACTTTTGCTCATGTTTCTTAATGACAAACTGGCAGCATTTTTTTATATTTCATTTCTCTCCCTCTGTCTCTAGCGTGGTGATGACGGGCTCGTACAACAACTTCTTCCGCATGCTGGAGCGCACACAGAGGCGAGACGTCACGCTCGAGGCATGCCGTGAGAGCTGCAAGCCCCGGCAGGTGCTGAAGCCTCGGCGCGTTTGCGCAGGCGGGAAGAGGAAGAAGGACGAGATCAGCGTGGACAGCCTGGACTTCAACAAGAAGATCCTGCACACGGCCTGGCACCCGCACTCCAACATCATCGCCGTGGCAACCACCAACAACCTCTACATCTTCCAGGAGAAGGGCAACTAGGAGCGACCAACCTCTCACACCTCCGTCTGCGTGCGTGCGAGCGTGTGTGTGCCTGCGTGCGTGCGTGCGTGTTTGTGTGGAGAAAAAAGTTCAAGAGGAACTAGAGAAAATAGTTTTTGTGACAACCATCACCACTACTGTCATCATCTGTATGATCCCCTTCAGGGCGGGGCTCGGTCACTCGGTACCGAGTCAGCCGTGACGCACGCCGTCCTCTCTGGGTACCCACAATCCTCTTCTCTTATCCATCAGGCCTGGTTACAGGGCCACGTTGGCCACAGGATCTGTAATGTCAGTCATAGTTTTTTTTTATTTTTTATTATTATTTTTGTAATTGTCGAAACTTCAAAATTAGAATGTGCTGATGATCGGTTACGCAATACAACGCAATATTGTCATTATTACATTATTAACATGTACATTTCAAACCCGATTGAGAAATTCCATCATTTTGTGCACCAGACGAGGATTCCAGCCGCCTCCGATTGTGTTGTAATAAAGATATTTGGGATCGGCACATTCCTAATTTGAACGCCCGACTCCGGTATACTTTACACCTCAGCTCTTTTTGTGCCATTAAAGTTTTTTTTTATTTTTATTTTTTTTTTTTAATCTTCAGTGAAATTGCCAAGTTGTTTAGGTTGTTTTAATTCTGTTTAAAGAATTTTTTTTTGTCCTTTTTCTCAATAAATTCTCCTCAATACTGTACTCAAACCACATGGTTCCATTCAGCCGTTCATTCTCCAAAACCTCCACAATACTTTTAACATGCGTTTCACACACAAACACACACACAGGGAACAAAGAAGGCCGGTCTCGGTGCCGGCGAGCCTGTTGGCAGTATTGTAGTCGTGTGATTTGTTTGCCGCCGTCTGTCCTCTACATGATCCAACAGACTGATGAACTCTTGTTGTATTTTTCTGTTCCCGCCTCTCTGTCTGTCCCTCGTTGCAAGCTGAGAAAGATTATAGAGATTATGATGATGGGGAAAAAATGGTATTTATAAACTGAACAAACATTACTTACAGACTCGTGTCTCTTTTTTCCCCTCCTGAGACTTTCTGGAGTACTGACTTCATATTACGTGTTTCTGACCCGTTGCTGATGTAAGACGATACCTGAAAGCGACTCGGTGTAGTCGAGTAAATAATCAAATAAAGAATTAACATAAGGGGAAAGGAAGTGGGACGTGAAAGACGAGTTGTTTTATTTAATTAGTTAATTAGGTGAACTTGTGAGTGTCCAGGTCACGATATATATAAAATTTAGATATATTAATCTTTTTCGTGTCTAATAATCCTATTTTTTTTTGTGGGTGTGAAACTGCTCGTGTTCTTCCTGGACGTTACGACTTCTACTCAACACACTTTGTTTTTTTCAGTAAAAAGAAAATATAGCGTTAACGTGTAGTCTGTACTTTCACAATCTGGAAGATAGAAAGGAAGAGGGAGGGAGGAAAAAAAGAGAGGAAATAAGAAACGAGATAGAGGAAGGAAGAAAGAAAATAAAAGAGGAAGAAAGAAAGAGAGGAAGGAAAGGAGAAAATAAAAGAGTGGAACGAAGAGAGATGGGGAGAGTGAGAAAAAGAAAGGGAGAGAGAGAGAGAGAATAAACAGGAAGGAAGGAAGAAAGAAAGAGAGGAAGGAAAGGAGAAAATAAATGAGTGGAAGGAAGGAATTAAGAAAGAGGAAGGGAGGGAGGAAGAAAAAAGAGGGGGGAATTAAGAAAGAGGAAGGAAGGAAAGGAGAAATAGAGAGGGGAAGGAATAGAGAGAGAGACAAAATAAAAGAGGAAGGAAAGAAGAAAAAGGAGGGGGGTTAAGGAAAGGAGAAAATAAAAGTGAGCGTGGAACGAAGAGAGATAGGGAGAGAGTGGGAAAAAGAAAGGGGGAGAGAGAGAATAAACAGGAAGGAAGGAAGAAAATAAAAGAGAAGAAGAAAGAAACGAAAAGAGGAGAGTCTGCCAAATGCTGTAAATATATGAAATAAACAGTGATCATTTTGCAGTGATGTTTAAAGTTCTGTCTGGAGTTTTGATGCTAAATGTAATGTTAGTCCCTCTGAATGTGTCTCAGTCATTTACACACGTATCTGAGGTCAACATGATGCTCATATAAACTGATTAGATCACTTTATATCAAGTCTTTAGGTTATAACAGCTAACTGAATTAGCCTCAGCAGTTAGCATTGTTTTTTTTCCACGCTATCTGAGGTAAAAGTTGACTCTATATGGTTGTTTCGCCCAGTTAAAGGTCATTTCCGTTGTTATTAAGCCTTTAAAACGTTTTATTTTCACACCTTTCTCTGGACTTTAGCTAGCTAGTTAGCTTGGCCACAGCGTCCATGTCTTTTCCGTCGCATAGCAACAGTGAGGCTGACTTTGGACTCAAACCTGGACTGACATGTAGACGTCATGAATTTACAGATTACGGATCATGACGTGTTATTAGACTAAATGTCGTGTATATCTATTATGAGACATGTTTACACGTTTTTTGTTTTTTTTATGAGTGCTATTTACGACAGGATCAGCATACACACAAATCCTCCAATAGGAGCGCAGCGTGCGTGCGTGAACGTGCGTGCGTGCGTGCGCGCGCGCGTCGCTTGGCAGTGTTACGCAAGCCTCTCTGTACAGAGACAACAATGTCGGACGCTGCTGCTACACGAAGCGCAGGAGAGCCAGGATTAAACGGTACGTACTGTCGCCCGCTCCACTCTTATTACACTGTCATCCCGGGAGCACGAAAGACGGGACTTTATCTTACCACACTGCGCGTATTTTAGGACTTTTTACACGTTGCTTTTTATACAAAACGACGATTTCTGAGTTCAAAACAACTAACTCGAGCGTTCCTAATAACGGCTCGATATGATTGACACCTAAAGTAACCAATGATTATGCGCGGATTGTAAAAGAGGCGGGAGAATAAGGAAGATTGACGGTCTCTTGACCAATCATAAAGGGGAACGATGTGACGTGGCTTTGCTGGGTTTTATGTCAACAAGACGACTGAAAACATGGAGATTTTTGTTCGCTGTTTTTTTTTTCATCCTTATAATTTGTTTTGTTAAAATACTTTTGAGTGACTTTAAATCCTGATATCGAATTTATCCAGCTTTATATAAAACAAGTGATTAGATTTAACATTTATTAATTAATTTATTTATTAATAACATTTATTTAACGTTAGTGAATATAAAGTGCTTTTGGTTTAGTGCTAAAATATAAACTAAACATTTTTAAAATCTTTACAGCTTTCATTAATAGTTTAATATTTATAAACTAAAACATTGTGTTGATACCCAACAGATTTCACAGCTTCTGTCATTAAAACGAATTCCTCGCATGTGAAAACATAACTGGCAATAAAACGCTTTCTGATTCTGATTCTGATAAAGATTCTCAGTAAAAAACGAAATCTCGCTCTGTATCGCGATATTTTGTGTGTGTGTGTTTGTTTGTTTGTTTGTTTTTGTTTGTGTGTTTGTTTGTTTGTTTGTTTTTGTTTGTGTGTATGTATGTATGTGTGTGTGTGTGTGTGTTTGTATGTATGTGTGTTTGTATGTATGTGTGAGTATGTGTGTTTGTTTGTTTGTGTGTGTGTGTTTGTGTTTGTTTGTATGTGTGTGTGTTTGTATGTGTGTGTTTGTATGTATGTGTGTTTGTATGTGTGTGTTTGTATGTATGTATGTATGTATGTATGTATGTGTGTGTGTGTTTGTTTGTGTGTGTGTTTGTGTTTGTTTGTGTGTGTGTTTGTATGTTTGTGTGTGTTTGTTTGTGTGTGTGTTTGTTGTGTGTGATATTTCGTCCATTGCATACTTGTGTACCATTTATCACATACTAATAACTCAGTAATATGCTCTATAGTATGTATTAAATATAAAAGTAAATAATAAAATGTTTTTGTATGATGTTTTTGCAGGTTTTAATATTTCCTAAATAAATGTAAGGAAAACGCAACAGAACGTCTCAAGATATCACGAATCCCCAAAACTAAAATTTTGTATTGTGACAAACTTCATCACAAAGTTGATGTTATATTATCATGTTATACAGAGCTTATTGTTTTATATCTGTGCAGAATCAAGGACAAAAGAATCCAAATATGATTCAGTTTTGTCTGAAAACCGGAAACATGTTGTGTGGAGTCTCCGGGGTGTAGAAACCTTCAGAGATTTGTGAAGGTAAAAAGCTGACGAAGCTCTGTGTGTTTAGAAGTGCAACAGAATAATAACAACGGGTGTATAAATGGGTGTATAAATCGCTTAGTGTTTATTGTTGACTCTTTCATACGTGACAATCTCGAGACTTTGTTTGAAATGTGAACGTCTGAATGAACACAAACCTGGCGATGGAGAGACAGCGAGAGACTTGCAAACTTTTTTTGGAGGTTTTCGCATCGCTCTATTTCTGGCTCTGGAAAGTTTTAGACATGTGGGACGTGCTGAAAGTTCTCCTCGCTGTTTCTTTGAAAACCTGATGAGTCGCACCCGGACAAGCCCACGGCCAGCCTGTGCGATCGCGTCATAACAGGTTTGTCTGTCTGTGGGGTGACAACATGAACATCGTCTCTCAACAGGAAAGACTGCGGATTTAAAAAATGTACAAGATTCAACATTCGGGTCTAGTCAGGATTTGTAGAGATTTTTTTTATTTGTGTTGTTTTTTTTGTTTTTTTTCTAAAAATTGTAATGCATCCAAGTCTATTCAAACTCAACATTCAAAATATCACAATCATTAATATCTATAATAATATGCAAAATATATGCACAATACTACTACTACTAATAATAATAATAATAATAATAATAATAATAATGAGTTAAAAATAATGATAGTGGTTTATTTTTTGTACGGATAAAGAAGAAATGAAAAAAAAAAAAAAAATGAAAATCTGTTTATATTTAGAAAACATCATTATTTAGAATGACCACAATTTGAAATATTTAATTTAAATTAAATCATGTATTATTTATGTTATGAGACGTGTGCTGAGTTTCTAAATGTCATGTGACTTTAATCACAATTAATGAATCAATTAATTCCAGAAGAGTTTAGTTTAACAGTTTTCCAGTTCACTCTCTCTCTCTCTCTCTCTCTCTCTCTCTCTCTCTCTCTCTCTCTCTCTCTCTCTCTCTCTCTCTCTTTTCCCTGGTACAGTGTGTGTATCTGTGTACATGCATTACGTGCTGTGACGAAGACCACTAGGCCGTGATCCAGCGCTCAGCTCTTTTTTTCCTAACTGCTTGCTCAACTTTCCACCACTTCAGTTTACAGTCTCTGCTCTTTTCCTGACTGGCTGTGTTTGTGTGTGTGTGTGTGTGTGTGTGTGTGTGTGTGTGTTTGCGTGTGTGTGCTTGTGTTTGTTTGTTTGTGTGTGTCTGTCTCTATTCCTGTCTTTGTCTCTGTGTGACTTCTGTCCATTTCTATAATATTGTTTTTTTTTGTCTGTCCGTCTGTCTGTCTGGGTCTCTCTTCAGCTTCTCTGACTCTATCCAGTCTCTGTCCTCCTCTGACTCTATCTGGTCTCTGTCCTCCTCTGACTCTATCCGGTCTCTGTCCTCCTCTGACTCTATCTGGTCTCTGTCCTCCTCTGACTCTATCTGGTCTCTGTCCTCCTCTGCCTCTATCCGGTCTCTGTCCTCCTCTGACTCTATCCGGTCTCTGTCCTCCTCTGACTCTATCCAGTCTCTGTCCTCCTCTGACTCTATCTGGTCTCTGTCCTCCTCTGACTCTATCTGGTCTCAGTCCTCCTCTGACTCTATCCAGTCTCTGTCCTCCTCTGACTCTATCCGATCCGGTCTCTGTCCTCCTCTGACTCTATCCGATCCGGTCTCTGTCCTCCTCTGACTCTATCCGATCCGGTCTCTGTCCTCCTCTGACTCTATCCGATCCGGTCTCTGTCCTCCTCTGACTCTATCCGATCCGGTCTCTGTCCTCCTCTGACTCTATCCAGTCTCTGTCCTCCTCTGACTCTATCCGATCCGGTCTCTGTCCTCCTCTGACTCTATCCGATCCGGTCTCTGTCCTCCGCACAAATGCAATTTGTCTTTGTTAGAACTGTACCCACACGTTGCCCCATGAATAAATAAGCACCATGCAGTAATAACATTTGGCTTTTTACAAGCTGCTGCTGCTGATTGTGGTTTGATGGACAGAGGTTTGATTATGAGTTATAGCTCAGTCGCTCTAAGCGTTTGCTGGATCACCACATAAATCCCTGTCACCTGATATCTCGATCTGAATGTTCGGCCTCCCAAACTGTGTGTGTGGTGTGTGTGTGTTTTCTGCGCAAGTTTTCTGCTTAGGTCATCAGATCTCATTTTCAGAGCAAAGGCAACATGCTCTCGAGTCAAATGTTTAAACTGTTTACTCAGATTAAGGAAGTCATGTGAATGATTTCCTGCTTTTCTTGACCTCAAAATAAATGTTGTGTTTGCTGCAGTAATCAGTCACGTGTGTGTGTGTGTGTGTGTGTGTGTGTGTGTGTGTGTGTGAACGCAGACAGAAAAAGGACAGAGACCAGGGAGAGACACGGAAAAATTCAGCCAGGCCAAGCCATGAACAATTGTGTGTGTGTGTGTGTGTGAGAGAGTGTGTGTGAGAGTGTGTTCCTGCCTGAGCTCACGTATAGCTTTGGCTCATGTGTCAGTGAGTTTATAGATGAAGGCAGTGAGAGGTATTTACTGTTCTGTCATCAAGCTGTAAATAGAGTTTAGATCAGCCAACAAAGGGCTTGTGGAAAGTCTGTCTGTCTTTCTGTCTGTTTTCCTGTCTGTCTTTCTGACAATTAATCTGTCTCTCTTTGTCTCTGACTCTCTTTCTGTCAGAATCTGTCTTTATCTTACTGTCTGTCTCTCTGTCTGTATTTGTCTGACTGTCCATATTTCTCTGTCTGTCTATGTCCTACTTTGTCTCTGTTTATCTCTCTCTCTCTCTCTCTCTCTCTCTCTCTCTCTCGCTTCCCCCGTCTCTCCCTCCATCCATTTTTTTCTTCATCTTTGTCTCTGCCTTTCTGTCTCTATGTCTTTTTTCTCTCCATCTCCATCCAATTCTGTTTTCATCCAGGTCCTATTATGTCCATTTCTCACTCGGTGTCTGTCTCTCTCCATCTCTCAGCATCCACTCTGTCCTTTTTTTGACTCAGTCTGTCTCCATCTTTGTTTGTGCGTGTCTGTCACTCCTGTCCATCCTCCATCCTCTCTCTCTCACTCTCTGTCTCTCTCTCTCTCTCTCTCTCTCTCTCTCTCTGTCTCTCTTTCCAAACCTTTATGTGCTGAGTGACAGCAGTGTATTAGTACCGATGTCCAAACCACAATCTAAAAAATCTCAGTGCTGGAGCTTCTAATGGAGCTTCTGCTGGAGCTTCTGCTGGAGCTTCTGCTGCACCGACGATGAACAAACCTGTTTGTTTGTTTTTTTTGGGGTGAAAAAATATCAGATTCTCAAACTTCCTGTTCTCTCTGGAGCTTGCAGTTTCGGTCCATGACGTGTACTGTGACCTTCACGTGTGTAGCTCTCGCAGTCAGTCATTACAGATGTATCACCGGTAGGAGTTCAAGAAAATTAGGAGTTCAAGTAAAAATGTCGAACAAAGACGTAATAAAGACGTGCAATTGTTGAAGGAGTCTCCAATGTGTTTGCGTGTCTTTCGGTAGTGCAACAATTATAATTTTTTTATTCGTTGAAGTCTTATTGACTTCAAGAGAGAGACAAAAACATGGAACCCGACGAGGAACCGACTTTTTCTAGTGAGAGCAGTATCTGGTTTCTGTCGTAGCTCTACAACATTCGGAGTAACTTGAGAGACGAAAACCTCAGTGACTTTACACAGTTTACACACGAGTAAGACACCAGAGACTTTTCCCTGCTTTCACATCTGATGTTTTTCACGTTTCTCGTCCCCAGGCTCGTGGGTGGAACTGGAGATGAACAGCAACTCATCAGCGTCGTCGCAGGCCGCCGTCACGGGCACGCCCGTTCTGGCTCAGGTCGTCGAAGAGGACGACGGGATGGTCGGAGGTCTGGAACACGTGCCTTCTTCTTCCTCCATCCATAACGGAGACATGGAGAAGATCCTGCTGGACGCACAGCACGAGTCCAGCCGCAGCAACTCGTCCTGCGACAGGTAGGTTATACCCTCCACCTCAGGGGGCTGAACGTGTACAGTGTAAAACGACGCGCCGTTAGAACGTCACGGCTTGTTGCTTAGCAACAGACACCCAATCAGAAACTGAGCATCGCGTGAAAACCTCATATCAGGTAAAAAAAAAAACCAGGACGTAGAAACACTGAGCAAAAACGGCTCGGTAGAGTCAGGAGACAAAATGCTGAACATCACGGAAGTGCGCGCACGAGCGAGGGGGAAATACGGCACGAGGAAATGTTAAAGAGATCAAAGAACGAACGGCTGGACAAACTACAGGACAAACTTCAAAAGAGGAAAAAAGATGAGAAAGATGTGAGAGATAACAGAACCTGCTCGAGTGCAGAAACACAGACCAGAACTTTCTTCCTCACTGACGAAAGCGCGAGACGAGCCGTTATTTAAAGCGGCCGCCTGCTGGATTTATCCAATCAGGATCGTTAATGCTGTAAATATGCAAATTAGAAGAAGGTAGCAGCAGGGTTTAGTAATGTACAGTGAGGAAGAAGGTGAGATGATGAAGAGTCAGGATTCAGTGTTTACACCGGGGAAAGTAGGAGCGGTGTGATTCTCTTTACACGGGGTTTACTAGGACCCAGGGGAAACATTTCACGTGTGAAAATAAACCTCTCGTGTCTGCTTTCTTCTTGTAGTCCACCACGTCCTCACAGTCCTCAGGAGGAAGGTCAGATCAGCTTTGAGGTGGACCGAGGAGAAAACCAGGTATGCCGGGACTGAGTCTGATCTTTATTACTTTTTAAAAATGAATATATTTTGTGTGTAAAACATGAATCATGTTAAAGTGCAGCAAGTAAAGCTGTGACGTTTAAGCCGCTTCGGTCAGCAGTTTGTCCTGAATCACTCACTCACCTCATTCATTAACGTCAGAACAGAATGTTAAACACTTGTTCAGGACAAGAAGTGTATGAGATTCTGTTTTAGGGTTAATGACAAAACTAATTAAAAGCATGATTAATTACACCACAATATCTTTCTTATTTTTTTATTATTATTAATTTTTCTTAATAGATATTGTGTTTTATCATCTTTTTTGACACATTTTTAATATTTTTCTATTTTTTTCTTTTTTGTGACATCTATTTTTATTTTTTATATATATATTTTTTGAGAGAGAGATTTTAAATATTTTTTAATGTATATTTTTATCTTTTGGTACATGTTTAATATTTTATTGTTAAAGGTGAGGTGCACGCTGTTTCAAAAATGCTTCAGAAAACTGAGTCGGGCCGACTAACAAAACAAACGTGTAGCCAATGAGCAGAAAGGGGCGTGTCTTATCAATACGCGGTGGAGTGTTCAACGCGCATGTCTGACATTAGCAGAAAGGGGTTTTAACATTGACATGGCCTGGGTTACGTATGTATATGTGGGCGGAGCTATCAAAACAGGGGTGACACCCATTTGGGTTAGGGGCGTGTTTGTTTTGGTTATTTTAAATGTCAACATTGGCTTTCAGACATCGTGCACCGCACCTTTAAATACTGACTGAAAGCAGCTGGTGTGCTGATGTTATTATTTTGTTTGTTTTTTTCTTTAAAAAAAAGAATTATTTCACTTCAAAATAATTATTTATATTTGAAAGAAAAAAATAAATCTACGATGGAGAGATAAATCCAGATCGTCACTTATTGTCCATAACACAGAAAATTGCAACAGAGATCATGAGTGACAATAAATTAATAACAATAAATATGAATAGACACCTGATGACACGTGTGTGTGTGTGTGTCTGTGTGTGTGTCTGTGTGTGTGTCTGTGTGTGTGTCTGTGTGTGTTTGTAGGAGTCACTGGAGAAGTTGAGGGATGATGAGATTCTGATGAAGGACTCAGACTGGGTGGCCGACTGGTCCAGCAGACCTGAGAATGTCCCTCCGAAGTGTGTGACAAAATTAAAACATTAAAAATAATTTAATAAAAAAATGTATATATAAATATGTTGTTTTCATAGATACAATTTTTGGTTACGTTTTAGATCCTAAAATTGTGGGGTTTTTTTATATTGTAAACAATTTGAATGACGGGAGGGCATGGTGGCTTAGTGGTTAGCACATTCGCCTCACACCTCCAGGGTCGGGGTTCGATTCCCGCCTCCGCCTTGTGTGTGTGGAGTTTGCATGTTCTCCCCGTGCCTCGGGGGTTTCCTCCGGGTACTCCGGTTTCCTCCCCCGGTCCAAAGACATGCATGGTAGGTTGATTGGCATCTCTGGAAAATTGTCCCTAGTGTGTGATTGCGTGAGTGAATGAGAGTGTGTGTGTGCCCTGTGATGGGTTGGCACTCCGTCCAGGGTGTATCCTGCCTTGATGCCCGATGACGCCTGAGATGACCCGAGGTACCCGAGGTAGTTCGGATAAGTGGTAGAAGATGAGTGAGTGAATGAATGAATGAATGAATGAATGAATTTGAATGACTAGGTATTGTGTATATGTGTGTGTGTGTGTGTGTGTGTGTGTGTGTGTGTGTGTGTATCAGGGAATTCCATTTCCGGCACCCTCGCAGAACTGTGATGCTCAGCATGCGGAAAACCGGAGCCATGAAGAAAGGAGGGATTTTCTCTGCCGAGTTCCTCCGAGTGTTTCTCCCCTCACTGCTGCTTTCACACTTACTGGTCCTGGGACTCGGGTGAGCGCTAAGATTTTACAGGTTTTATTTTTTAATAACTTAAGTTCTGTACACATTCTGTACATACGCTACTGACCGAATCATGAAATGTCCAGGTGGAGACAAGAATTTGTGAGGAACTTGATTCTTTATTTTTAATTATTGACCGGAAGCAAAAAGATTAACAGGAGAAATTTCTGGATCTTGATTTAACCCCAGACTCGGATTTAACGCTAATTTTAGTGTGAATCTCCATCGTGAGACAAAACCGCTCGATCGGCAGCAGCCAGACGACACAAACCTCTTAGGGACCGTCAATAAATTACCGATTGAATGGCGAAAAACGTCGATGACTTGCTGAGTACCGTACGAATAAAAATGGACTCATGTATCACGACTGATTTGATTGCTAATGTGTGATACATTTATTTAACCTAAATGAAATAAGATGAGTGGACCCCCGACACCCCCCCCCCCCAGCTTCTACACCATGTGACACGTCAACTGAATTGTATGACTAAAGGGGTTAATTAAGACGCACCTCGTTAACTTTTTAATTGAATTTGAGAGCTGCTTCTTTTTTTTTATTAATTTTTTTTGACAACAGATTCATTGTTC
>NC_083479.1:19983477-20010977 GCF_030014155.1 Tachysurus vachellii
AACTTTTAAAATTGTGGGTTGTGATGATTAATAAAATAAAAAATATAAATACAGAAGCCAAGTCTTTACTCTAGACCCCTTTTTTTTTTATCACCAGTGATCATGATACCAAACCATGATATTGAAAGTGACGTGACATACGGCTAAGTACGGTGACACATACTCAGAATTTGTTTTCTGCATTTAACCCATCCAAAGTGTACACACACACACACACACACCGTGAACACACACCCGGAGCAGTGGGCAACCATTTATGCTGCGGTGCCCAGGGAGCAGTTGGGGGGGGTTTGGTGCCTTGCTCAAGGGCACCTCAGTCGTGGTATTGCCGGCCCGAGACTCGAACCCACAACCTTAGGGTTAGGAGTCAAACTCTCTAACCATTAGGCCACGATTTTGGTGTTGACGTTAAGTGTCGCTGGGAAATTAACACGATATGTTCACAACTGAACAAACAAACCAGTTCCCATTGCATACTTGTGGAATAATTCAGAACCTTAATATATTATTTCCTTATACAGTTAGTGTTTTGAGATAAATCCAGGTTTGTTCTGAGTTTTCAGGATTTTATGGCTTTGTAAATATTTTCAGTCGAACAGCGAGAGTTTTCATGACAACCATCACGATGTCGGCAGAAATTCGCGCAGCTCGAGATGGTGAATTTTTTTTAACTTGAAATGGCAAGAACGTGTTTACTGGCTTTAATTTACAGGAAGTGTTAAAGGAATGATTTTTGGCGGGAACATTTTATTAGCTATCAGGTTTTCTTGTGTAGTTTTGTACTAAAGCGTCGAGGTTATATGTGTCTAACAGGTGAGGTCATCTCACCCAAAGTCTTTTCTGTTACTCAGTTCCTCTAGGATTTTGCGATGGGAAGGAGCTTGCGGATTTTCCTCACACGTGACGTCGCGACACATTTACAGCATTTAGCAGACGCACTTATCCAGAGTGACTTGCATTTTATCTCATATTTTATACAACTGAGAAATTGATGGTTAAGGGCCTTGCTCAGGGGCCCAGCAGTGGCAGTTTGGTGGACGTAGGAATCGAACTCGCAACACCTTAACCGCTAGGCTACCATGTCCCGCATTCAGTCGAAGCCCTTGTCCGTTCGCTTGTGGGGAGCGTGAGCGCAGCTCTTGTAGAAAGTCGTTACAGATTCGTCTTCACTGGTAGGAGTTAAAAATAAGAATCTTGCGCTTAAAGTTTCACCGATTCAGTTTAATGCAACAGTGACACAAAACCCTCCTATAAATTCTGGAGAGGTTGATTAATATCTGTTAGGTTTGGGACACGTTCAGATTATTGAACATGTGTAATCTATACTTGGATCTCCTAAAAACCTGATGTCTGACATGGGTAAGTACCAGAGCAGTCGTTCAATTCAAACTCAAGTCAGCGACTCGGCTCACAGCGACTCGGCTCACGGCGACTCTGCTCACAGGGAGTCAACAGAATTCTTTTCTTTTCTGTAGTATTGTGTAATATTGGTGTGGGATGTGGTAGACTAGTGGTTAAGGTGTTGGGCTACCAATCGGAAGGTTGTGAGTTTGATCCCAGGTCCACCAAGCTGCCACTGTTGGGCCCCTGAGCAAGACCCTTAACCCTCAATTGTATTAAAAATATGATAATGTTAGTCGCTCTGGAAAAGGGCGTCTGCCAAATACTGGAAATGTAAATGTTTGTGTCGTAAAAGCTTCTTGAACAGTTTTAGCGATTGCAGCATCACAGTTAACTATAAACGTGAACAAAACCTCATGATGTGGCCGAGCGATATCGGAGGCAGGAATCTTGTCTTCTGATCCAGCTCACGTTTTACACATAATGCATTTAATCATTTATATTGATTTATTATTATTATTATTATTTTACTATTTTAGGTTTTAGCTTGAAAAAAGGTCCATCTTTGTACAAAACCGACTGACCAATGAACCAATGAATGTAGGGAGAAAAACCATGGAGGAAAAGACACTGGTAAATAAAAGAAAGTGAATATAAACAGCTTTATTAAAACTAATTTAGAACTAATTTTTTATTAAAAATAATAATTGCTAATAGTTCAATGTTTCAGCATTTTTATGACGTGAAACAGCTTTGGAATTTAGTATGACTCCGCCCCCTATGCGTCACACACTAGGCCCCACCCTTATAGGCTCCGCCCCAAAGACTCACTATGATGTCCACTATAATGTCTGCTTATCTATGATGTGTATCTGCATCTATAAATGATCATTTATTTAGGCTCAGTGGGGAATTGGGCAAGTTATTTGTTTGTTTATGTGTTTGTCTCCTTACGAGCAGTATTTTTATCTTTCATCTATTTCTGTGTCCTGATTAAGATCAGTGATCTATTCAGTAAGTAATTCCAGTTCAGCTTCCAGCTCACAGCTTGCCTTTATTAACAAATCGGATGATGTCATCATCATACGAGGCAGCAGTACGGGGATTAATCCTTTCCCCAAGGTCGTTCCTCATGTCTTTAGTTTTTATCATTTCTCCCTCAAGTCTCTGAGCATGTAAAAGGTTGTTTAAGGGGTCAGTGGATAATTAATGCTTTTCAGATTACAACAAAACTTTCAGGACCTTATTGTGGGTGGATCTCATCTTACCTCCGGGTCAAACATCCACGCTTTTACATATTTAACTACTTCTACATCAAAGCGGGGGGCACGGTGGCTTAGTGGTTAGCACGTCCGCCTCACACTTCCAGGGTTGGGGGTTCGATTCCCACCTCCGCCTTGTGTGTGTGGAGTTTACATGTTCTCCCCGTGCCTCGGGGGTTTCCTCTGGGTACTCCGGTTTCCTCCCCCGGTCCAAAGACATGCATGGTAGGTTGATTGGCATCTCTGGAAAATTGTCCGTAGTGTGTGATTGCGTGAGTGAATGAGAGTGTGTGTGTGTGCCCTGTGATGGGTTGGCACTCCATCCAGGGTGTATCCTGCCTTGATGCCCGATGACGCCTGAGATAGCCACAGGCTCCCCGTGACCCGAGGTAGTTCGGATAAGTGGTAGAAAGTGAGTGAGTACATCAAAGCAAAATTGGTGCATTATTCTTTTCCTAAATAAAATCAACTTAAAATCATCTCTACTTCATCGATTTGTGCAAGCGCTCACGTGTTTGTTTGTTTTTTAAATTCATTTGGAACGTCTTTAAAATAAAAAATGAAAGAATAAATGTTTTTTGTTGTTTTTTTATCACTGTAATAAAGAAAGCTCCGGTTTGTGCATCATGAACAAAATTCAGTACAGTGCACAGGTCTTCATTCATACACACAGCAAATTTATTTTATTTTATTACTGGTTGTCATGGTGATGAAACAAATTCAGTATGGGGTGTGACGACGCTTTGTGAAGTTTTCCAAAGATCAGGTTTCATTCGCTGCAGTGCTGTAAGTATATTAATTACTACATCTATAATGTCAGATGGGCTTAAAAATGTTTTAAGTAGACTAATAACATGTGTTCATCACGATCGTATACAGATGGTCAGATCGTAGCATTAAGGATTTATAACGCAGATGAACAGTCTGCAGAAATCAGAAGTGTGGTTTTGCCATGTATTTGCACCTGAAGTGGATTTATTCTGGATGTTTTGTGAGGGGGGGCACGGTGGCTTAGTGGTTAGCACGTTCACCTCACACCTCCAGGGTTGGGGGTTCGATTCCCGCCTCCACCTTGTGTGTGTGGAGTTTGCATGTTCTCCCCGTGCCCCGGGGGTTTCCTCCGGGTACTCCGGTTTCCTCCCCCGGTCCAAAGACATGCATGGTAGGTTGATTGGCATCTCTGGAAAATTGTCTGTAGTGTGTGATTGCATGAGTGAATGAGAGTGTGTGTGTGTGCCCTGCGATGGGTTGGCACTCCGTCCAGAGTGTATCCTGCCTTGATGCCCGATGACGCCTGAGATAGGCACAGGCTCCCCGTGACCCGAGGTAGTTCAGATAAGCGGTAGAAGATGAATGAATGAATGTTTTGTGAGGAATCTACACCAAATTTTCCATAATGTCGACTGACTGATGTTAGGATGGTGTGGAGACTCCAGTTCCAGTTCATCCCAAAGATGTTCAGTGGGGTTGAGTCAGAGTCAGAGTCAGGGCTCTGTGCAGGTCAGGACACTCGAATTCTTTCACTACAACATTAACCTCCACGCCATGTCTTCTTGGAGCCAGTCGACGCTACGGTGTGTGACGTCAGGACTTCACATACTTTGTGCCAAATTATGTAAACACATTTGCTTAGTAGTTGAGACTATAGCTCTGAGTTTATTGCTTTATTTTACTCACTAATGGACTAAAGGAGCTTTTATTTTCCCTCTGAATCTATGGAGTCAATTAAAGTCCTCAAGATGATTTTAATTTAGAACACAGAGTCTAAATTTATCGTTTATGATCTTCAGTAATGGCTATAAATTATTAATAAACATCTAAAAGGAAAATGGATGGAGGTAATAGAGTGAGTTGTGTATGTCTGGATTCACAAATGAGTCCTGAGATATAGATATATATATAAAATGATTCAATAAACATTCTATTTGTTGGGCGAAATGGAAATAAATGTTATTAATGAAATAGATTTTTTATTATTATTATTAAAAAGAGCGTATTGAAAGCAATAAAGGCAATGAGTCTTTTGCTGAGCCGCAAGAGTCGGTTCGTCTTGCTGAGCCGAGTCAAATGATTTGGCTCACTGAAAAAAATCTCCATTACTACTAGCTTTCCGTTGTCAGTTATTTACTCTGCCCTCTAGTGACTGAGACTAGAATTAAAGGGTGTGTCCTTCTCTTGCTTTCAGACCTGAGAGGTGCAGAGAGACAAAAGCTGATGAATCAGATGAGTCAGCACACACTGTCCGAGCATGAAATACAATACTCTTGCAGAATCCATCAGGAAAGCTTATCACTTACCTGTAAGGGATTTGTAATTGCAGAGCTGTTAACAGCTGATATATTATTAGTGTTCCTGATGTACAAGTGGTCCCTTCTTCATTGCAATTATTTCCTCATGATATCTAATGATGGATTGTTTTTATTCTTGTTACATTTATTCCTTCAACCAAAAAAACATTTTTTTGCAGTCTTAAATATAAAACATGAAAAGATATAAAGCCCAGTGAGACGCACCCATAAATATCTAATCACACTAATTCAATCATTCAGCCAACTCCCTGCGACTTATGACATCAGCAGCAGGAGTGGGAGGAGCTAAACTTATGGGCTGCTCTCTCCTGATAGGCTGAAGCACATGTTCTGATGCTTTCTAAGGGAAGGCTGTATGGGAAATGTTCTAATAAGTAGGATTTTTACTAGGGCTGGGCACAATATTGACATATTACATCACAGTATGATTTTCTGAGATATTTCAGCTACAGATCATTGCATGTAGGATTATTTAGTTCTTTGGTTGTGTTCAAATACAAGAAAGGGTTCTTAGAAATCAACATGATGCATGTTTACTGTCCGAAGTCCAAAAATACCCAATCAGTAGTTTGACTATACAGTAATATCTTGAGATACAAGTTTAATTCGTTCCGTGACTTTGCTCGTATCTCAAATCGCTCGTATCTCAAAACAATTTTCCCCGTTTAAATGAATTGAAATCCCGTTAATCCGTTCCAGCTCGCAAAATTCCACTCCAGTTGTTTTGTTTATGTGTTCTGAATATGGAAAATGTTCAGTACCTGTATTTATAAATGACAAATATTGTATAAAAACATACAGTAATAAAAGAGAATGTTAAAAAAATAAACTGGTTTTACTTTACGGAAGATTGAGGGAGGAGTAAACAGGAGGAGGAGTTAGGAGGAATTACACTTTCGCTTTCGTTCACTTACTCGCTACTGTACACTCTTAATGCTACTTTACACTTAAATGGAACTTAACTAAACTTCACTAAAATTAATGAACTTAACTGAAATTCTCTTAACTGAACTTAATTGCTACAATTTCTGTTTTCTTTACATTCATTTTGCTTAATTTTCTTCATCGCTTTTCTCTTCCCTTGTTTTTGCCTTTTTTGTCACTCTTTCCTCACTAACATCTGCCGGTCGTTTTAATAAAAACCTGTTCGGTCGGCATATCGGATGCGGTGTAGTCGCACAAGTTAAAATTTTTTAACTGATCCAACGCTTAAAACGGATCCGAACATTACAGATCCTCAGATGGTCGTCACCTCACGCAGCGCCTTTGCGACTCTCCATAGGAAATGAATGACTTCCTGTTTATCGGCCGTCGTTTGTCGTGTGCAGTGGAAAGGCGACTTTAACCGAGTGAGACGCGGGAAGCTGAGGCGGGGAAACAGAGCACACGTGGGGATCTTTGTTTCGGCGGCGGCGGCTCGGACGCTCGTCTCTCAAAAATTTGCTCGTATCTCAAGCCAAAAATGTGGTCGAATCACAGCTCTTATCTCAAAAAATTCGTATGTCAAAGCACTCGTATCTCGAGGTATCACTGTTTTATATCATGTTGGAGTTTGGTTCTGAATGTTGAAGAAACCTGGAGGTTACCTGATGTTCATAGAACCATGGCTACATCTGTCACCTAACATTATTCTGACAGATGAGTGCTGAATCTGTTTCTGGAAAACATGACAAGTTTATTAAAATGGTCAAAATTAGGTGAGAACAGGAACTCACTTCCAGTCAGATCATCACAAGATTCTTTTAAATACAAGGTGGTCGCAGCTTTTTGTGTTTTTTTTTTTAATGAATTATGATGATTTTGTGCTTGTAAATATTTTCACCGCTCAATAAAAGGGTAGCTGCAGCGTTCCCATTGTGTGTGTAAGTGTGTGTATGTGTGGGTATGTATGTGTGGGTATGTATGTGTGTGTATGTGTGTGTGTATGTGTGTGTGTGTGCGCGTATGTGTGTGTCTGTGTATATGTGTGTGTATATGTGTGTGTATGTGTGTGTACAGTATGTGTGTTTGTGTGTATGTGTGTGTATGTGTGTGTGTATGTGTGTGTATGTGTATATGTGTGTATGTGTATGTGTGTATATGTGTATATGTGTGTATGTGTGTGTATGTGTGTATGTGTGTCTTGTGGCTTGTGGCTTGTAGACCGTGTAAGCACTAATGTGTGTGGGTGAGGGTGCGGACGCGCGCGCGTGTGAAATGTACGCGGTGCTGAACGGACAGCGCCCTGGGCGGGGCAGCACGCGCCCCCCCGCTATCAAGTTAACGCAAACTTTCCCCGCGTTCACTCACGAATTTTAGAGAGCATCTTGTCTTAACACTTCCCCAGATGTGCGATACTGTGGGCTCCTGTAATCAGGTGGCGCAATCAACCAGGCAATTCGCGCGCGCGCGTGCCCGTGCGTGGGGACGGCCACGGTGGTCAGACAGCGCAAAACAAAAGGAGCTGCACGATAAATCAATCCGGAGGAAGTGGAGAGAGATCAGAAGCTTGGACGCGTCCGTGACTGCGTGAAAGCGCAGCACTTCCGGATTAGAAGCTGTGCGTGATATCTCCCGCAAGGCGCACCCTGAGCGGATCTGCTGCACGGTAACGCGCACCTATATTTCCTTACTAGACATAAAATTTGCGTTCTGGTCTGCATTAAAAAGCACAGGTTTTTTTTCCCAAGACCTAAACTAATTCGTTCATGTGCACGAGCTAAGAAAAAAAACCGGCTTGAGGCGCGTGCAACATATAACAAGAATCTCAGAATAAGATTTACGTGCTGTTTCTTTTAATAAAGAACTTTAATGCTGATGTTGTCAGTAGCATTAGCATTAGCGATGCGGTTTGATTCAACCCTGAACACTGAGTCACTCCTCTGTGTATTTCATTTCAGTCCTGAAATCCCAGAGTCTGTACTTCACCTGAGCTTTTAGCCTGAGCCATGTCCATGTTCAGAGACACAGCCGGTTTGTCCAGGAGTTCCCCGACACCCAGGCTGTGTGGAGTGCTGTGTCCGCTCGACTCTCTGTGGACAGACGGGACGAAGACAGAGGGACAGCAGAGGAACAACAACACAGAGAACAGGAAGGTGGAGATCCGCAGGAGCGCTGGGAAAGAGCTGCTGCAGAACATCAATGACCAGGTGTGAGACTCCGGCTGTCCATCTGTCCGTCTGTCAGCCATGCATTCATCCATGTCTCTAATATTTATCACTGTGTCTGATATCCATCCATCTAGTTATTTATCTCTATCTGCAGTCCATCCATCCAACCATCCACCCATTTAATTTTTCCTTCCTTCCCTCCACCCACCCACCCATCCATCCATCCATCCATCCATTTGTTCATTGATTTCTGTAATTATTTGTCTTTCTTTTATCCTATTATCCATCTAACCATCCATCCATCAATCCATTCATCCAATGCAATAGTTATTTATGCATGTCTGTAATTATCCATGTACCCAACAATTCTTCTAATTATTTGTTATCCATCCATCCTTCCATCCATCTACTTGTTTAACTCTGCCTATCCATTCATGTCTATCTATCTATCTATCTATCTATCTATCTATCTATCTATCTATCTATCTATCTATCTATCTATCTATCTATCTATCTATCTGTCAGTTATCATTTATCCATCCATCCATCCATCCATCCATCCATCCATCCCTCTTTCTACTTTCTCCTCTTTCTCTGCCTATCTATGTTCTATCAATCCATTCATCTATTGTTTATTTATCCATACCTTCAGGTCTATCTATCTATCTATCTATCTATCTATCTATCTATCTATCTATCTATCTATCTATCTATCTATCTATCTATCTATCTATTTCTTTGTATCAGAGTATTTGAGCTGTAAGTGAAGTTAAGCATCACTGATAACTTGGTGTTGATGAATTAAATTGTGCTTTCCTTTAAGAACGTGTTAAAAACTTTGTCTACCATAAACAACTTCACCAACGTTCAAATATGAACAGAACGTTACAAGGCAGATGAATGCTAGTGTACTCGATGCTAGCTAATGGGCTGGAGGTCTGCTGTAGTTACTAACACTGTAGAATTCTGTTCAAACTCACCAGATCTTAATGACCAGATCATTCTGAACTTTTCCTTTAATGCTGGTTAACAAATGTCTCCTCATATAACATATTTTCCCCTTCCAAAGTGGATTAAACGAATGTTTCAGAATCAGACAAAATATTCAGGATTAGCTAAAATATTGGCTAAAATATTTCGGATTAGAAACATTTTTTCCTGAATTAAACAAAATATTACAAATTAGAGAAAATAGTCTAAATGAGATTAAATATTCAGGTTTGGAAAAAATAGACCAGATGAAAGGAAATAATCTGGATTATAGAAAATATTTCAGATTAGATAGTATTTCTGGATTGGCTACATCTTTTAGGATAGGAAAAATGTTCCAGACTTTAGAAATTGCTTTAAATGAGACAAAATTGTTCTGGATTAGAAAAAAAATATTCCAGATCAGATAAAAAAAATTCTGGATTAGAAAGACTATTCCAGATATGAATTATTAATATTTATCTCTGGATTAGAGTTTCTTTAATAGTCTGGGCTAAAAAAAATATACAGATTTCTTTATTTTGGATTCAACAAATTATTTCACGTTCAACAAAATATTCTGGGTGTTATTTATTTATTTATTTATTTATTTATTTATTTATTTATTTATTTATCTGCATTAAAAAAATCAACCCAAATGTTCCTTTATTCCTATCATCCATATTGTGCCATAATTATAAATGAGGGTAATGGAAGAAAGAAAGTAAGGTTCTGGGATGACAGGAGGAAATGGGGGTGTTTCGAATTTGCATATTAATGCATATTCATAGACCTTTATATTTCTAATAAGAGTGAAGGTGCACATGTTTCTAGAGCAGTGGTTGAGTTTGTTGGGAATTAAAAAGACATGAAATTCTTTACTATGTGAAATCGGTTGGCTTTAGTTGTTAATAAAAAGTGGTTCTAAGCAAAACAATGTGAAAACAAAAATGTGAATGTGGTTTCATTTGCAAATAAAAAAGAAAATGCATTTTTAGTGGGCGTGGTTTAGTCGGCAGATCCAGAGGTTTCAGTCACTTTTGGACAGGTGATAAACTTTTACCCTTTAAATTGCTTATGGGAAAAGAACAGGACGGTGTGATGTGTGTTGTGATCTGCCAGTGAACACAATATCTTTTTTTCTTATTGTATAAAGTGATATTTTTATGCATCTATAATTATGGTTAATGTAATGACATGTCCGAGTAACAAGTAAGTTCCTGTTGTCGCTTACGTTACAGCAACACTTTTGAAACTGGAGACTTCTTATGTTAATGTTAACAAATTTTTCCTTACAGAAAACCTGACCATGTCAATGATTTTTTTTAAGAAACAATTTTGAATCTTTTTTTTTTTTTTTTTTTGTGAAAGAGCTGTTACTATAGAAAGAGTAATGTTTAAGAATGTGAACCATTTGTAATTTCTACATCAGATAAGGCCTTAGAAAATGACGAGGTTTTGCCTGCATGCTGCTCCATTGGCTCTGAAGACATGCTAAGGCTACAGGGAGCTCTCCATATCTGTCATGTGGTAACCATAGTTACCTGACAGCGACAGAGGGAGAGCGGGAGCGGAGGAATAGCGGAGGAGGGATTCAGGAGGATCTACTTCTCTCTTCCTCTTGCATTTTATAAGCAGATCTCTGTGTGTGTGTGTGTGTGTGTGTGTGTGTGTGTGTGTGTGTGTTTGAGAGAGGGAGAGAGAGAGAGAGAGAGAGAGAGAGAGAGAGAGAGAGAGAATGAGAATTTAATAATCGTACATCAACCCAGTCCCTGTGGTTATAAGTGCTGAGGAAAAAGAGGAAGATTTAAGATGTAGTAACATGACACTGAGCTGTTCTGTCTCACACAGCTTCACTCATTCGTTTTGTGTGGCAAGGAAAAAAAAAGAGAGAGCGAGATATAGAGCGTGAGAGTGAGGGTGAGAGTGAGAGAGAGAGAGAGAGAGAGAGAGAGAGAGAGAGAGAGAGAGACGTTGCAGCTCTTTCCCTCACTGAGATCCTGTAATGAGTGTACAGATCAATACACAGCTGTGGTAAAGCAGCTGGACTAATGCACGCTAATGTAAAACCCCAGCACTCTATCTATCTATCTATCTATCTATCTATCTATCTATCTATCTATCTATCTATCTATCTATCTATCTCTCTGTCTGTCTGTATGTCTGTCTGTCTGTCTGTCTATCTATCTATCTATCTATCTATCTATCTATCTATCTATCTATCTGTCTGTCTGTCGGTCTGTCTGTATGTCTGTCTGTCTGTCTGTCTGTCTATCTATCTATCTATCTATCTATCTATCTATCTATTTGTTTGTCTATTTCTTTAACCTTGCAACAATCCACCCTTATTTCTGTGCCTGTTAAAGTATCCATCTGCCTATTGTTCTGTTTATTTATCTCTCTGTCTTTTCTGTCCATCTTTATCAGTCCATCCGTCCCATTATTTTTTTTTATCAATTCACCTATCTGTCCATCTATCCATCCATCCCTCCATCCAACCATCCGTCCGTCCATCCAGCTGTCCATCTGTCTATTTATCCATCCATCTAATTATTTACCCCTGTTATAATTATTCGTCTGTCCATCTAGCAATCCATCCATGTATCCAATTGTTTTTTCTTTTTTGGGATTTTTAAATCCATCCATTCATCCATCTACCCTCCATCCATCCATGTAATTACTTATCACTGTTTGTTATCTGTCTCTCTATCCATCCATTTGCCCGTCCATCCATCCATTTTTCTAAACATCTCTGTTTTTCTATCCATCCATCCATCCATCCATCCATCCATCCATCCATCCAATTATTTGAGACATGACTCTGTCGTCTTCACCCAGCCAATCAACGATTTCTTTCATTATTTATCCACTTTTACTATCTATCCACCCATCCATCTATCTATCTTTCTAGTTTTTTTAATCTCTATGTGTCTGTTCTCTTCATTCATCCATATCTGTCTATCAGAAGAAAGTTTATAGACTCTTTCTTACACAGAGACAGAAGAATAGTGAATAATGAAGAGGGTGATGAAACAAGTCTGAATCAAAAGCCTTTTTTCTCTTCCAGGACGTAGCAGAGAGACAAACCGTATGTTGTTGAGTCAGATCTCTAGCCGTAACGACTGGCCACGCCTTCTGTAACGCACACTTCTGTTAAAGACAGCGTGTCACAATAGTGTTCAGTGTGGGTGGTGGAGTGTAAAGTAAAGGGTGTTTACTGAGTTCTACGATTACAGATGATGAATGTAGAGATGGACAGAAAGAAAAAATAACCGATTTATGCTATCTTTTGGATATTTGAAGAAATGGTATATATAATATAAATAAATATATAATATAAATAAATAATATTTGACATATTTGATGGCACTGCCTATTTTTGCCCAGGATAATGTCTGCAAACATCTTTTGTAGAACATCTTACTTCTTTGTTAGTGAAGGAATGACAATAACAATGACATCACTGCAGCGTTATTTTTATATTAATAGTCTTACAACTCTGCAGATACATCGATACTAGATAAGAGTCATTAAGGCTTAATGCTCGAGCTGTGAAGACGTCTCCGAGATCAGACTGGGGTGGCGCTGGTGTGTTTCAGGGGTGGCACTGGTGGTGTTTCAGAGGTGGCACTGGTAGTGTTTCAGGGTGGCACTGGTGTGTTTCAGGGTGGCACTGGTGGTGTTTCAGGGGTGGCACTGGTGTGTTTCAGGGGTAGCACTGGTAGTGTTTCAGGGGTGGCGCTGGTGTGTTTCAGGGGTGGCGCTGGTGTGTTTCGGGGTGGCACTGGTGGTGTTTCAGAGGTGGCACTGGTGTGTTTCAGGGTGGCACTGGTGGTGTTTCAGGGGTGGCACTGGTGTGTTTCAGGGGTAGCACTGGTAGTGTTTCAGGGGTGGCGCTGGTGTGTTTCAGGGGTGGCGCTGGTGTGTTTCGGGGTGGCACTGGTGGTGTTTCAGAGGTGGCACTGGTGTGTTTCAGGGTGGCACTGGTGGTGTTTCAGGGGTGGCACTGGTGTGTTTCAGGGGTAGCACTGGTAGTGTTTCAGGGGTGGCGCTGGTGTGTTTCAGGGTGGCACTGGTGGTGTTTCAGGGGTGGCACTGGTGGTGTTTCAGGGGTGGCACTGGTGTGTTTCAGGGGTAGCACTGGTAGTGTTTCAGGGGTGGCACTGGTGTGTTTCAGGGCTAGCACTGGTAGTGTTTCAGGAGTGGCACTGGTGTGTTTCAGGGGTGGCGCTGGTGTGTTTCAGGGGTAGCACTGGTAGTGTTTCAGGGGTGGCGCTGGTGTGTTTCAGGGGTGGCGCTGGTGTGTTTCAGGGTGGCACTGGTGGTGTTTCAGAGGTGGCACTGGTGTGTTTCAGGGTGGCACTGGTGTGTTTCAGGGGTAGCACTGGTAGTGTTTCAGGGGTGGCACTGGTGTGTTTCAGGGGTAGCACTGGTAGTGTTTCAGGGGTGGCACTGGTGTGTTTCAGGGGTGGCACTGGTAGTGTTTCAGGGGTGGCACTGGTGTGTTTCAGGGGTAGCACTGGTAGTGTTTCAGGGGTGGCACTGGTGTGTTTCAGGGGTGGCACTGGTAGTGTTTCAGTGGTGGCACTGGTGGTGTTTCAGGGATGGCACTGGTGTGTTTCAGGGGTGGCACTGGTGTGTTTCAGGGATGGCACCGGTGTGTTTCGGGGTGGCACTGGTGTGTTTCAGGGGTGGCACTATTGTGTTTCAGGGGTGGCACTGGTGTGTTTCAGGGGTGGCACTGGTAGTGTTTCAGGGGTGGCACTGGTGTGTTTCAGGGCTAGCACTGGTAGTGTTTCAGGAGTGGCACTGGTGTGTTTCAGGGGTGGCGCTGGTGTGTTTCAGGGGTAGCACTGGTAGTGTTTCAGGGGTGGCGCTGGTGTGTTTCAGGGGTGGCGCTGGTGTGTTTCAGGGTGGCACTGGTGGTGTTTCAGAGGTGGCACTGGTGTGTTTCAGGGGTAGCACTGGTAGTGTTTCAGGGGTGGCACTGGTGTGTTTCAGGGGTAGCACTGGTAGTGTTTCAGGGGTGGCACTGGTGTGTTTCAGGGGTGGCACTGGTAATGTTTCAGGGGTGGCACTGGTGTGTTTCAGGGGTAGCACTGGTAGTGTTTCAGGAGTGGCACTGGTGTGTTTCAGGGGTGGTACTGGTAGTGTTTCAGTGGTGGCACTGGTGGTGTTTCAGGGATGGCACTGGTGTGTTTTGGGGTGGCACTGGTGTGTTTCAGGGGTGGCACTGGTGTGTTTTGGGGTGGTACTGGTGTGTTTCAGGGGTGGCACTGGTGTGTTTCAGGGGTGGCACTGGTGTGTTTCAGGGGTGGCACTGGTGGTGTTTCATGGGTGGCACTGGTAGTGTTTCAGGGGTGGCAGCTAGGATCTTGTTTCACCCATGTGACCGCGGTGCAAATTTTCTGACCTGATTAACCCTGTTTCATTAAATCCGTGGCTCGCTTGGCATTCAGAGGCGTTTTTTGTCACGCTGGATGTTTTTTCTCCACCCATTTCTTGGACTCGAAGATGGGCGTGGCTAAACGTCTGTCCATTTGGAATGGAATAGGGCGGGGGCTTTACGCATGCGCGCTGTGCTCATTCTGTCTTTCTTGGCGCATCAGCGGAGAAAAGGAGAGCAGATATTTCTTTCTCTGCCTTTGATTTCTCTTTTAAGCTTCGGCTCGATCGTCTCTGACACCCGACCGCACAACAGGGCCTGTTTTCCTCTTCTTGAAAAAGCGTTCGTGCGTTTTTTTGACATTTTTTCAGCCATAACGGTTCATCCAGAAGAGGGTGAAGATGTCCGGATACCAGGGCAAGAAGAACATCCCTCGCATCACCGTGAGTTCATGGCAAAAATATTTGCTTCCTGTAGAAAGAAAAAAAAAAAAGCTTTGCATTACAGGACAGGAGACGAAATAAAATGTCCTAATCCACAGAAATGCGTTTTTAAATTCAGAAATATTTTAGCACCTTTTCTGTCCTGATGTTCCGTTTATAAAAACATCTATTTTAATAGAACACACAGCTATTTGCAAAACCTATTTGAAGAGCCGTGTTCTTATATCACACCTATTAGGTATTATCTTTATTATTTAATCCCAATGTTCAGCTGTCACTTTGATCTCATGCACCGGCTGCACAGAAGCTTTGCGTTCGTGAAAAAAAAGACTGAATTAAAATCGATTACATGATATTATTTATAACGAATCGATACTACTGCAATCTTAGTTTGCAGATTTGACCCAAACCAGTTAATGAAGCATGTCCGAGATCCTCTGGAGCTCTTTCGTTCCCTTTCTGCTCTTTTGTTCAAGGCTGCGGCTGGTTTACAGACTCCGGGTTGCCAGATTTAGATTCTTACTCACGTATTATTAGCAGCGTTTAACAGAATGCACTGAAATCAAGAATTTAGAGAAGAATTCAGGAGGATTTAGGTAGAGTATATTTATGATATGAGAAGAAATCTGGGAAGGTTTTGTAGGTGTGAACGTGCCGAAATCTGGCAACCCTGCGGCTGTCGCGGCGCTGTGTTTAATGTCGCATCCGCCCATCCGCAGCCAGAGCCAGCTGGGAGCGGTACAGGGTAGGATTGTGGAACAGGAAAAAAAGAGAAAAGCACAGGAAAGAGGGTCTTTTAATGTCGTTTAAATGGCGTAGTAATCGAGCTAAAGTGCAGTGCGCTGGATGACAGATATATTATTACTGTCGGGTTCCTTGTCTCTGGGAAGGACCCGGATCTGTTCTAGATACCTTTAAAAAAAAAAAAGATTTAACGCACATCCATATCGTTCTGGCTAAGATCTATTCATCACGGTCCCACCCTAGAAACGAGCATTCTTTAATGAACACATCGTATAGAGATGAAGAGTATGCTATGTCCTTAAGCGTAATGCCCATGCGCACGAAACAGGTGTTCATAAGCGCTCATAGACGATACACAGGACATATATAACCCAATATGACGGCACACATTTTGACTCAGCTGGTCGGTTTGTATCATTACAAAGGAAGCCATTTTTTTGTGGGCTTTAGAAGAGAAGGACGAAGGAAGGAAGGAAGGAAGGAAGGGAAGAAGGATGGGGGTCTTCGGGGACGTGAGACGGCCTCTTTGCACTATATGTGTCTGTTCTTGTCCTTTGTGTTACTCAACCCTGAGCCAGCAGCCATTATTGAGCGGAGGAGCATGCGCTCTCACGGCAGCGCACTCGTGTCCGAATGCCTTACGCACGACCTCAGAGCCTAAGGGATGAAGGGACGGCTGAAGAATGTGGAGAGGATGAGAAAAGCCAGAGAGAGAGATAGAGAGAGAGATTGGGGTGGTGGTGGTGGGGGTGGGGGTGGGTGTAAAATAAATAAATAAATAAATAAATGGGAGGGGATTGATTTTGTGCTGTGTGTGTGTGTGTGTGTGTGTGTGTGTGTGAGAGAGAGAGAGAGAGAGAGAGAGAGAGCCACACCCCTGTTCCTCCCGTCCATCAGTACCAGCTGCCTGCATACTGACAACACTGGACTCTTAATACAACCGCAATATTTACCCCAGAATCAATCCCACCGTGTTTTTAGGAACAAACGCAGACACACGGGATGCTGGCTATAAATTAGCACTCATTCACGCCATCTGTCCATCCACAACTTTACTAATAGTCTTTCTCATAAGATTGGACCTGAAGATAAAACCAAAGTTGGCTTTCGGACAGCATTCCTGCTCCACATGTGGAGTTGAGTAACCTGAAAATGTAACTGAAACAATGACCTCGTGTTGTTTACCTAGTTTTCTTCACAAGGCTAATCCTGATCACTCGTCACAAACACATCCGAGCAAAATACTGGCAAAAATCTGAGAGAAAAATAAATACACGCAAAAAAAAAAACAATTAAGTACACAATGCGTTTTTGTCTGATTTATTATTTGTTATATATCAAAGCAGACAGAAGTTAAAGCACATACAGATTTATTTATTTATTTATTTTATTTACACATCAATGATGCAACATTAATATTAATTATATTTAATATTTAGGAATCTGAATAGATACAACTTAATTTGTTATACATAGTTTAAATGTCAAAACAGATCATTGTATTTGTCATCGCTTAAAAAAACATTTTAACTGGTAAGAACTTTTTTTGTGTTTTATTTTTTAAAAAAGTGAAAGCAGATACAACAAATAATGTTAAAAACTATATTTATCTAGTATAAATATTTATAAGTCAAAGTACATCGCTGTGTTTAGCAGACAAAACATATCAATCAAAATAGATACGTGTTTTCAATTTTAATCATTATAAATAAATGAATAAATAAATAAATAAATAAGTAAATAAATAAATAAGGCAACGCAAAAATTCATTTGTATTAGTTGGAAGATTTCATTTAAATGTTTATTCCAAACAAATACAACTAAAGTTTTGTACATTTTTCTAGATGCCACGTAGATGAAACTTTATCTCTTTTTTTTGTTGTTAAATTAGAGGCAAGTTCATTTTTATGCACTGTCAATTTTATAAGTCAAAGTTGATCCAACTTATTTTTTGTTTTACATTGATTTTTAAAAGGTAATAAAAATTATAAGACAAAACTGAACTGCTAGACCACATTCTTATAGCCCATGTGGAGTCTGAAATGACCTTGTGTGTTTATCTTGTTTTTCTTAAGCGGCTAATCCTTATCACTCCTAAAAAACCCGCTCACACACCACGTTACCAAAGATCGAAACTGGCACACACGCACATGCACACGCACACACACACGCACACACACACACACACACACACACATGCAAGAGCTTCGTTGTTAACTTTAATTCTATCGTGAGGTCTTTTACTGGAAAGATCCACTGATTAGATTTTGCATGTGCTGTATTTCCTCTAATTTCCTCAGACTACATGAATGCTCAGGGGACGGGGGAGCAGAAGGTCTGGGTAATGGGGTGGGGCAGGGCAGTGGTGGTCAGCTGCTCTCTCTCTCTCTCTCTCTCTCTCTCTCTGTCTCTCTCTCTCTCTCTCTCTCTCTCACAAAACACACACACATACACACACACACACACTCAGCAGTATGACCTCCTAATTCTCATTAAAAATAAATGACGTCATTAGATCATCACCTGCCCGTCCATGTGCAGCTTCAGCCTTCTTGTTTTAGTGTGTGTGTTTGTGTGTTTGTGTGTGTGTGTGTGTGTGTGTGTTTGTGTGTGTTTCATCTTTTTATTCAGTTTTTAGCTTAAGAACTAAAACATTGTCGCACGTTGACGTGGTCTCTGTATCTGTCTAAGTTCATTAGACCTTTGTCTAAAGCTATATATATATAAAGCTATAAGCCCCATCAAGGTTTATATTCATTGTTTATATAACTATTATTTTATTAATATAAATCTTTTTTATAGGTACAAGCAGACATAAATCTTTAATATAAAATGTATTAAATAATATTAATAAAGGTCATTCTAATTTAAATAGTTTGTGGATTTTTACAGGCGTAATGTGATACACATATTTGTGTATTTTTTTACAGATTTTTTTAATAACAAAAAACTAATAATTAATGAATAAAAAAGAAGTAATATCATACAGAACAGCTACAACTATAATATAAAGAGTTTTGCTACTACTAATAATAATAATAACAAATAATAATTATTATAAATTCAAAAGCAGGTATGATTTTAATTAATTATATACATTTTTAGAATTAAATTTTTGAGATTAGATTATCCATTTTTTTAGAGGTTGTTTAGAGGTGAAAAAAATATTTTAGCATTTTTTTTTATTTTTTTACACAAAACAAAGCAGATATCGCTTGATTATTTTTTTAACAACTGAAAACACATAAATTCTTTAATCCATACACTGAAAAAAACAATATTTTATATCTTCATCGATTTTCTTTTTTTAATGTAAATACATATTTATTTATTTTTTCTATACACCGAGGTAGACACATATGCAATTTTTTTTTTAATAAATCAAAGCCATAAAGTAAAAAAAAAAGTTTCATATTTTTATCATCTGAATCAGACTCAACTTTCACATTTTTATAATGTTATTTTAAAGGTCAAAATAAACTTAAACCACAAAATCAATTAACTTAAAAAAATCAATTACAAAACGGATATTTCCAAAATTCAACACAATGAAATCAGATTTACAAATAAATAAACAAACAAACAAACAAACAAATCAAAATAAAACCCAAAGATTTCAGTCATTAGTCAAATGATCTGTGATCTTCCAAATAGTTTTTTTATTTATTTATTTACTATTAATGCTCACTATACAGTGTACATAAAGACATTGGAGAACCTCCATAGAGCTCAAGAGGGTTCATTAGACCCCTTTAAAAAAATGATAATAAAAACACTAATGAATATTCATGAGCATAATCACATAAAAGCTCCAATAAGTGTCCAATCGCTTTTAATCGTTTGTTGTTTTAATTTTTGCGATATTTTAATAACAAATCCGAGGCACAACTAAAGCAATATGTTTAATAAGTCCTAAATATTTTGCCAAAAATATTCTAGATTTAGATATAGCTTTATTTTCGCTCTTGGGTCTGTAGATGGTGTGAAAATCACCTCGGAGTTTAAACAGTAAAATTGGTTGTGACAGCTGAAAGCTCGGCTCATTCTTTGCCTTACTGTCCGGTTACTATGGCAACTACATTGTTGTCCCATAATGCACTGCATCTCGTTCTGCAGCCATCTCAGCTCTTTGGCAAACTCTCTCACACACACACATGCAGACACACACACACACACACGCACACACACACACACACACACACACACACACACACACACACACACACACACACACACACACACGTCTTCCAGGAATGCTGTTTCTCTCACCGGCTGCATTGTGTGTCAGGATTTCCCCCACTTACAGCCGCCACTCGTGTGGGTTTTGGGGCTATTTTTGTCTCCACAACGTAAAAGAGAGACATGAGAAATAGGAGGAAGTGAATTTTAGAGTTACTGCAAGCTTCCACAGCACGGGTTTTCCTTCAGGACGATCAGTTGTCAGGCTTCTCAGACTCTGTGAGAGTTCGATGAGGAACAGTTATTTCTTGGAAGGTTTTTGTACAGTGTTTAAACAAGGCTGTGTTTTTATTTGTGTGTTTGTTAACGTGTGGTGTGTGTTTGTTCCACCTTCAGTTGAGCTTGAGGACTTTGAATAAGTGTGACTGTTTTGGATTAAAGTGTTTTTTTGTTTTTGTTTTTTTGTTTTGTTTTGTTTTGTTTTGTTTTGTTTTGTTTTGTTTTGTTTTGTTTTGTTTTGGTTTGTTTTGGTTTGGTTTGTTTTGTTTTCTATTCTTTTGTTTTGTTTTGTTTTCTTTTCTTTTCTTTTATTTTGATGTGTTGTGTTTTGTTTTCTTTTGATGTGTTTTGTTTTCTTTTGATGTGTTTTGTTTTGTTTTGTTTTGACGTGTTTTGTTTTGTTTTGTTTGTTTAGGTCTTAGGTAGAGAAAATTGGTGGTGCTGCAGAACTGTGACATATTCTGGAGGTTTGGAAATCAAAAATAAAACAAAAGAAAAGAAAAAGACAACAAATAATTTTTGCAGTATTTGCTAATTTTTGTGATTTTTGACACACTTTTGCAATCTAAGCATTATTGCCTTTTTCTTCATTTAATTAACCTATTAGTCCAAATCTTTGTGCACCCCTGATTTTCACAACCATATATGATTTTAGCCCCAAACGTTTAGCTCTTTTACCTTTGGATAGTTGCTGGAGCATTTGTACCAGGTCTTTCTTCACTGGATCTACAAACCCGGTGACTCCACAAAGCCCCTGAGCTCCAGGAAGTCATGGTGTGCCGGTTAAGGTTGCAGTTGAAGAACTCAAGTGTCCTGACCTGCACAGAGCCCTGACTCGGACTTGGACTCGGACTCAGACTCTGACTCAACACCACTGAACACCTTTGGGATGGACCGGAACTGGTGTCTCCTCACCATCCCAACATCAGAGTCTGATCTCACTAATGTATGTGATGGTCATGTCTGGGTCCATATCAGTGTTTATAAAGAAACTGCAGTTCACCTTGCAGGCAGCAGAGGGCTCTACAGGTTACACACTGTTGCTTTAAAGCGTCTGTGATTTAAAGTGCATGTTTTTAGTGTCGACTGTCAAAGTACATCATGTTACCTCAGTCTGGCTCGGCGCTCGGCTGACGTTGCTGTGCTGGAACCCACACAGAGCCGGGTGTTCCCTGGGCCGGGCCGGACCAGACCAGACGCTGCTTTGTATGCTGTACGGTCTGCAGCGGTTTCTGGCGTCTCTTCATGACATCCGTCTTCATTTAAGTGCAGTCTTACTGTACGGAGATAAACTGTTCCGTATGGTGAGAACTCCGAGCTGTTCCCGTCTTCTGGGTGCCGCGTTATAACATGTTCTCATCGCTGAAGCATCTGTCGCTTAATTAATCTTCTAGAGCTGCTCCAACACAAACGGTGGCACTGAAGGACTGTGGGAAAGATTTTAATGTCCAAGAACAGAGAGAACTACAGAAATCCCTCCATCCGTAATGAGACTAGGTTTTAAAATTGAAATGTGGGGAAAAAAGATGACTAAACTCTGTCTATCCATTCTATCCACCTGTCTGTTTGTCTGTCTGCCTGTCTATCTATCTATCAGTCTGTCTGTTGCTCTATCTATCTATCTATCTATCTATCTATCTATCTATCTATCTATCTATCTATCTATCTGCTTCTCTCTCTGTCTCTCTGTGTATCTGTCTATCTGTCTGTCTCTCTCACTCGCTTTCTGTCTCTGTCTGCTTCTCTCTCTCTCTCTCTCTCTCTCTCTCTCTCTCTCTCTCTCTCTCTCTCTCTCTCTTTCGCTCTCACTCTCTCTATCTATCTTTTTCATCCATCTGTTTATCCACCCATCTAACGATCCCTCTATCCACCCAGCTCTCTATCAGGACGTGTAACTATCCACAAGCCTAGCGGAGGAAAAATGAAAGCATGAAAAACTAAATATATCACAATCAAAATGTCTCAAACGAAATTATATTAAAGTTAGAAATAATCGTATCTGTATCCAACGTTGTGAGATTTTACAGTGTAACGTTAACAGCGTAAATGTTTTACGGCTGATTTCACTCCGATAATCAGTCCTATTTTTTGGTGATTTGGAGTCTAGGATGGTTCCTAGTTTCTTGATGTTGGTTTGTGGTCTTGTTTTGCGAGCTGTATTAGGAGTTGCCCTTTTTCAGGACTGCACCATCATGCCGATGTTGGGGAGACGCCAGACACACTTTGGCCTGGGTTGCTAAGCTGCCATTGAGCATGCAGAGCGTCAGTCTTGGGGACAGAGACGCCTTTGTCTGTAAAACCACGCAGTGTCTTGTGACCAGAATAGATCCTGCTTTTTTTTCCATGGAGAAATGAGTGTCTTTTGGGATTGAGTGTGTAAAGAGCATGGTGTAGGAGTGGTAGCGTGTGTTTGTGTGTGTGTTTGTGTGTGTGTCTGGATCCTGGTCCATGGTTCACCTCTAACACTGACCTCTTTTTCATCCCTCGTCTCGTTCTGAACTTTTCTCAGGAACTTTTCTCCGTGACACACCATCGCTCCAAACATGTAACGCAAAACACTTAGCAATTCTGCCTCGCTAATCAGTAACATACCGGCGCTAATGTTATCCAGGATGTCTTATGTGTTCGGATTCTTTTGCTCGTCAGATCCTGCTTTAAATAAAGACTTCACACGGGAAATGCTAGAAGGCTTCACAGAGGTCCTTAATGAATGACGAGCATCGATAGACATCTTCTCAAAAACACAGGATATATGAATCTGGAACGATTCACTGACACCTCTGGAAGCCCCGCCCCCTTTCCCAATAGTTTTCCTGTTTGAAGAATGCGCTGATATTAAGTATATGATATCGATAAAATCAATAAACATTTTTAATAGCAATGTTCAGACATCGAAACCTCGTCATGTCTCAAACCACAGTGGTGTTAATATGAAGCTCGTATGAAAGAAGACACTCAGGACTTCTCACACTGAAAGAGTCATTTTAGATCAGACTCACAGACACAACATCATTCAGTTCTTTATACTGATTAAAAAAAGTCCCTGAAGTCAGTTTCTATTCTACTGGCAGAACAGCAAAACATTGTAGTGGTAAAAAGGCTTAATCCTGAACGAATCGTAGCCGATTCGGTTGCGTCGTCAAATACCGAATCGTTCTGAAATGAATCTAATTTGCATTCTTTGGTTTGGAAGCTCTTTGTTTACACTTGGAACAGTTTGAGTGAAAATATCAGCTGTGTGGAAAACCTTCACGGTTAGAATAGAGATTTCTAAAGCTACGTCATGTTTGTGGTTCCTGGTTGTTTAAGAGCTTCTGTGACTTTGGACATGCATGGATTTGGTAACTGAGAGGATTTTAGTGTGAAATTCGAAGATTTCCGAGAAATCGGCATGCACTCTCTCTCTCTCACTCACTCACTCACTCACTCACTCATTTTCTACCGCTTATCTGAACTACCTCGGGTCACGGGGAGCCTGGCATCAAGGCAGGATACACCCTGGACGGAGTGCCAACCCATCGCAGGGCACACACACACTCTCATTCACTCACGCAATCACACACCACGGACAATTTTCCAGAGATGCCAATCAACCTACCATGCATGTCTTTGGACCAGGGGAGGAAACCGGAGTACCCGGAGGAAACCCCCGAGGCACGGGGAGAACATGCAAACTCCACACACACAAGGTGGAGGCGGGAATCGAACCCCCAACCCTGGAGGTGTGAGGCGAACGTGCTAACCACTAAGCCACCGTGTCCCCTCGGCATGCACTCGTCCTTGTAAAAAAATATATAATATAAATACATATAAATATATAATATATATATATATATATATATATATATATATATATATATATATATATATATATATATATATATATATATATATATATATATATATTTATATATTTCCGGAACGAAAGCCAAATGAGATCCAGACTGAGGAAGAAGCAAGAAAATGCAAATATCTTGGTAGTTAACATCTGTACATGACGCTTAGTGACTCCCAGACGTTCACATCAACACTGTTATGCTAGGTTGCTTGTTTGTTAGTTAACAGAGCGCTAATGGTCCTACAGAAAATAAATTGGGTTACTGTAATAACAGATGATACAGATGCTACTTTTAAGAAACCAGGATTTGTATAAACAACGGTTCTTAAACGGTTCTTGGTCAGGGTGTAAACCTGTAACATTATACCTGTATAACCTGGAACATGGAGCCTTTCAGTTGCACAGAAGGTTCACTGTAGTGGGGAAAAAAGTTCTTTAGACCACAAAAAAAGTCCTTTATGCCGAAAGGTTCTTTCGGGGACCAAAAATACTTTTTCAAAATAGCATCACTGTAAAAAAAAACCTTTTAAGTGGTTCTTAATGGCACTGAAAGGTTCTTTAGGAACCAAAAATCGCTCGTCGGTGGCATCGCTGTGAACCATGTTTTTATACTGAAACAATTCTTTGTCAGGGTTTTTGATTCTATAGAGAACCTTTAACCTTTGCACAGAAGGTTTGTTGTGATGATATAATTTAAGGGTTCTTTAGTCTATTAAAGGGTTCTTTATGGTACCCAGAATAAACTGGTTCTTTTAAGAACCAGTTACTGAAAGTTTCTTTAGGGATCCAAAAATGGTTCTCTGTAAAATGTCTTCACTGTGAAAAACAGTTTTTTTGGGGTTCTTTATGGCATTAAAAGGTTCTTTGGGGAACAAAATGGTTCTTTAATGCCATCTTTGTGTTTATCCCGTTAGTTCTACTCTTACACGTGTACTTGAGAACCAAAGAACCAAAATGGTTTGGAATTTTTTAGAGCAACATTTTTCTTCCCTAAAGAACCTTTCGGTAAACGTTTCTTAAAATAAACACTTTTTTCTGTGGCATAAGAAGCTTTAGTCTAAAAGAATATTTTTCTGCTACAAAGAACCTTTTGTTGCAATGGAAACGGTCCATGGATGTTAACAGCTGTTCACAGAACCACACATCCTGACCAGGAACCATTTGAGAACCTTTATTTTTCATTGTCTTTATATGTGTGTTATCTCTGGGACTACAGATGTGCTTGACCACTTGTGAGCACATCTGGATGTTGGTGATGACTTCACTTCCCTTGTGGTTCTCAGCTGATGGTGCGCTCGGTGTTACAGCGATGTTACAGCGAACTAAAACGTTTTTAAAACGCTGTCGTTAAATTAGCGCTCAGAACCTCTGGGTTATATTTCAGCTCTTCGTTCCTTCTTTCGTTACTCTATTACACGAGTCACATCTTCCTCTTTCCACATTTATTCATTAATAATTCAGCGTTCGTGTCAGGTTTCTTTTCTCTCTCTTTTCCTCTGATGAAGCTGTGATTAATATTTATATGAACTCTTCTATTTCCAGAGTGAGCGCTTGTTAATTAAAGGAGCGAAGATCGTGAACGATGACCAGTCATTTTTCGCGGATATCTACATGGAGGATGGACTCATCAAGTAAGAGAGAGAGAGAGAGAGAGAGAGAGAGAGAGAGAGCATGAGAGTGAGTGAGTGTGTGTGTGTGTGTCAGAGACTGCAGAGATTGTAGTCTGATTGAAAAGCATTATACAAGCTTTTAAATGTTACAAATATGACACAATTTTCAAATATGACTTTCCTTTTCTTTTCCTTTCTTCCTTTCTTCCTTTCTTTCTTTCTTTCTTTCTTTCTTTCTTTCTTTCTTTCTTTCTTTCTTTCTTTCTTTCTTTCTTTTCTAACCGTCTTCTTTCTTTGTCTCTGTTCCTCTTCTCTTCCTGCTCTGTAGGCAGATCGGTGAGAACCTGATCGTCCCCGGCGGGGTGAAGACCATCGATGCTCATAACCGCATGGTGATGCCGGGAGGTATCGATGTCCACACTCGCTTCCAGATGCCCGACCGAGGCATGACGGCAGCCGACGACTTTAATCAGGGCACCAGGGCGGCAGTGGCAGGAGGAACCACCATGATCAGTGAGTCTCAGCAGGGAAACTCGTGTTGACTCATCACTCAGTCAGGCTGAAAAACAAAGGTGGGGTCTCCGATATTTGAGAAATGCTTCAGAAAACCGAGTCGGGACGACAAACTAAACAAAAATCAAAACAAACGTGTAGCCAATGAGCAGAAAGGGGCGGGGCTTGTCAATATGGGCGTAGAGAGTGTTCAGTGCGCGTGTGTGACATTAGCAGAAAGCGGTTTTAACATTGACATGGAGGATAAAAACAAAGAAAGAAAGCGAAGAAAGACTTACGATAAGGTAAGAAGTAGGACGTGTTAATATAGGATCAGCTTTCCAGCGCTGGAGAGAACTGAAGGAGCAGGAAGTTGGTCACATATTCACAGATTGGAGTTTCCTGAGTCAATAACTCCTGAGCTAAACGCTGTTACTACACAAATAACACCTCTTTTCTATCGTAGTAATGTAGAGACGCAGCTACAACCGTGTTTTGTGTAGTAACAGTGTTTAGCTCAGGAGTTATTGACTCAGGAAACTCCAATCTGTGAATATACGCACATGCGCACTGAACACTCTCTCTGCCCATATTGACAAGACCCGCCCCTTTCTGCTCATTGGCTACACGTTTGTTTCGATTTTTGTTTTGATTGGTGGCCTAATGCAGTTTTCAGAAGCATTTCTCAAATATCTGAGACCCCACCTTTAACACCACTGTAGACGTGACAAAGACGTACAATCTTAAACATGAACACAATAAAAACAACATTTTTTTGGTCTCTGAGATAAAGTTGAGGAAAATGTCGGAGATCAAGATAAAATTTCTAAACCCATGAAATGTGCCTTCTGACCTCTAGTGGTGTAGCGACTGGTGGAGAAATGTGACGCTGATGTGATACCTGGATGTGAGCTCACCTTCTGATGTTGAGATGTTGGTGTCTATGTAACGTTTTGGTAAATCATTCTGTGTTTAATAAAAGTCTCTGCCTTGTGTTTTTTTTTGTGTGACTAGTCGACCACGTGGTTCCTGAGCCCGGGACCAGCCTGATCGCGGCGTTCAATCAGTGGCGTCAGTGGGCCGACAGTAAGTCGTGCTGTGATTACTCGCTCCATGTCGACATCATCGAGTGGCACAAAGGCATCGCAGAGGAAATGGAGATGCTCGTCAAGGAACACGGTACGACAGGCAAACCTTTAACATCACAGTGTTTCTGTACACTTTACAACTCTATAGGACTGAACCAGTTATATCACTGTGTAATAAAATGTGTGATGGGATGATAGATGGAGTCTCAGGTCATGATGGGGTCTCAGACAGTCATAAGGGTCTCTCAAATATCATGATGGTCTCCTATGAGGACATGATGGTCTATCAGATGGTGATGATGGTCTCCTAGAAGGTCATGATGGTCTCTCAGATGGTCATGATGGTCTCCTAGAAGGTCATGATGGTCTCTCAGATGGTCATGATGGTCTCCTAGAAGGTCATGATGGTCTCTCAGATGGTCATGATGGTCTCCTGGAAGGTCATGATGGTCTCTCAGATGGTCATGATGG
>NC_083479.1:20018477-20053477 GCF_030014155.1 Tachysurus vachellii
GCTGCCCAAGCGTTGGATCATAACATAACTTAACCAACTCTTGGCAGCCCGCAAAGTGTGTGTGTGTGTGTGTGTGTGTGTGTATTGAGCTAAATGCATCCTGTATGCTCTGTCCAGAAAGTTTTTCTTCATTTTCTTTAACAGAAAGTCATACATTAGTACGGCTCCAGATCACAGGTTAATATATGAATGTCCTCGTTTCTATAGCAACCTGTTCAGCAAAACAGACTTCATAACAAATCAATCTCATGATTACACAATTGTGCTTTTCGTCGTTGTCGTACACAGTTATAGAAAGGAAATGGTTTATAACCCAAACTCTCCGTTTGTCTTCTTCCTCGTATCGTTTTTCCTCAGCACTGTTGTAAACTTTTTCCAGAGAAGACCAGGAGACTTGTGAAGTAGTCTTTATTGTAGATACACGATGAAACGAGTCTGCAAGTCAGAGCGTACTAGCACGGGCTCTGCAGTCATCGAGTCTGACTTAAAGTTTTAATACATTGTAAATATACACATTTTAGGGGGCAAGTCCCATCAGATAAAGACAAAACACTCGGGTGACAATTTCACCCACCCTTAATCCCATTAACATAACAGTCTTTCTCAGACCCCTTCGTTATCATAGGAATGAGTTCACCTCTAATGCTTGGCATTCCTTCTTGACTCAGACCTTGAATCAAATGGCCACCTTAAACAATAGGACAAATGGCACAAAGAGACAGATGATACCCTGAGGTGCCTTACCCCTTTACTTTTATATTAATGAGATACAGGAACGGGGGTCACGGTGGCTTAGTGGTTAGCACGTTCTCCTCACACCTCCAGGGTTGGGGGTTCGATTCCCACCTCCTCCTTGTGTGTGTGGAGTTTGCATGTACTCCCCGTGCCTCGGGGGGTTTCCTCCGGGTACTCCGGTTTCCTCCCCCGGTCCAAAGACATGCATGGTAGGTTGATTGGCATCTCTGGAAAATTGTCCCTAGTGTGTGATTGCATGAGTGAATGAGAGTGTGTGTGTGCCCTGCGATGGGTTGGCACTCCGTCTAGGGTGTATCCTGTCTTGATGCCCGATGACACCTGAGATAGACACAGGCTCCCCGTGACCCGAGGTAGTTCGGATAAGCGGTAGAAGATGAGTGAGTGAGTGAGATACAGGAACCACAAGTCTAATGTAAAGTTTGAATTTAACTAGCATTGTAACTTGATTTGGCTTCTACATGATCCACAAAAATATGCTAGAACTAAAAGGAAATAAAACAATTACTTAAAATTATTTTCCCACAACACCGTCACGTCTGACTTGTTGTTAGGGATCAGTTTTTGACAGTGACAGAGTCTGGGGATAAAAGGTTACGGTCAACAAGCCAATCAAACAAAGTCATTGTTGTAAGGAGTCTCAAGTGTCAGAGCTTTGTAACACTCTGAGGTAAAACTGGAACATTTTAGGCTTCTTTGCTTTTTTTCTTATTATTAACTTTAACAGAGAGATAAATAGCTGCCATAATATAAGCCAAAACATTCAAAGTAACTGTAAACGGATAAAAAAAATGACGTGTCGCTATTTAGTACAAAAAATTACAAAAGATCATTCTCTGTGGTGTAAAAGCAATTTCTGGACATGTTGACATTAGCAGAGACTGAACTTGTTCCTCAGTGTTCAGTGTGTAACTGTAAACAGATAAAAAACACTATAAATATCTAAGAAAAATGCACACGAATGTATTTGATCTCAACGTTTATGGATTTTGTTTTCACTATATTTTCCATTCAGTCAGGAAGGAAACCATTCCATGAGGTAGAGGAAAGTTGGCCAGTGTGTGTGTGTGTGTGTGTGTGTGTGTGTGTGTGTGTGTGTGTGTGTGTGTGTGTGTGTGTGCGCGTGTGTTTGTGTGAGTGTGTTTTTGTGTGTGTGTCTGTGTGTGTGTGTTTGTGCGTGTGTGTGTGTTTGTGTGTGTGTTTGTGTGTGTGTGTTTGTGTGTGTGTGTGGCTGACTTCATGCTGTTTTGGGATTTACTGTACCACCGTTAGCTGACTCCAACACACACTGACCGTCTTTCCTTTTTTTCACAAAATATCACGAACATAAAACCAACATAAGTTACGCATTAAAAAGGTAAATAATATTAACGTAACAAAGGAAAATCGACGTCAGTCGTTTGAAGTCACAAAAGCACTTGTTTATCACGTGATCACGATCTCGATGCCGTTTTCTCTCGTAACCTCACAACATATCAGAGGTAATTAATAACCGAGCCGTTATTAAATCGAGGTGAATCAGATGAAAGCAGAATGCCGATGACAGGCGAGTGTTTGTGGTTAGAGCAGGAGGAAAAATAACTCGGGGTAGAGTCTCGGACCGCTTCAGCTCTAAAACACAAGAACCACTTGTTGAAAATGAGAAAGAAAGAGTGAAGGAGAGCAGGGACGAGGCGGTGAGGTGGTAAATTATAACTGGCTGATGAGGACGATATGACAGATAATTATAAGATCATTTATTGCAGTAGTGTGAGTACGGTTAGTGTATCTGTTTGTGTAAAACACCACACAGCAACTAGCGTTAATGTTTTGCTAATCTGTATATGTTCTATTTTATTTAATATGAAGGTTTATTTACAAATAGGTGTTATTTTTTAACATATATTAAAACAATTATTTGTGTTTTATTTTTAAAAAATATTTTTTAATATATTATTCACATAATAATACGTTATTTATGTTTAATACTTTATTTTGTTTAATATATATATATATATATATATATATATATATATATATATATATATATATATATATATATATTGCACAATATATCGATAACCATTTAAACAAATATTCACATAATATAATAAAAGAAAATTTTTAATTAATTCATTCATTATTTTTACAATTTGTTTATTACACAGTTATTATACAAGTATTTTATTATATTATATATTCTATATATTATTGTTTATATATTTATATTTATGTATTTTATTTTTAAATTTTGTTTGGATATATTATTAAATCAAATAATATGTCAACATATATTTTTTATATTGATATATATTAATAGATACTGTATATCTGCTTATTTGTTTTTATTTACTTTTCTACATAGAACTAAGGTTTCCATCTGACACAACGGAATAAAATTTTTTACAGAAATGTGGATTAAAATGAACAAAATGGTCCAGCTTTCAGGTGCTGTAACCTATAAAAATGTGTGTGCCTGTGTGTGTTTGTGTGTGTGTGTCTGTGTGTGTGTGTGTGTGTGTGTGTAGGCGGTGGAGTACAACATCTTCGAGGGCATGGAGGTCCGTGGAGCTCCTCTGGTGGTCATTAGCCAGGGGAGGATCGTAGCAGATGAGGGAACCCTGCACACCACCGAGGGCTCGGGGCGCTACGTGGCCCGCAAACCGTTTCCCGACTACGTCTACAAGAGGATAAAAGCTCGCAGCAGGGTAAGACATGGATTCTCTCTGGTCACCTTTTATTTTAAACTCTTAAAACCAGAGTTGCCTTTTTTAAATATATCTATAGATATTGTATTGGAGTTTAATATACATGGTTACCATAGTTACAAATGTAATTACCAAACTTTAGCATTAAGATGTAGCATGCAATTCATTCCATAACACAGTGGGCGTGTGAAGGAGGAAGCATTCTGAGATATAGTAAAGCTACGTCCTAAATGACACACTACACACATACAGTATGCACTATGTACTCTAACGGCTAGTGTAGGAATGTTAGAACAGTCGTATTACCACAGATGGAACACTAGCGGGTTTTTCTAATAGGAAGTAGAAGTCGCTGAAACTCACATAATGTGACGGCGCATCCTCCAGGTTCTTGAATTGCTCTTGTTCTTCATGAAGTTTTCAGCTTTAACACACAACTGTGTGTGTGTGTGCATGTCATGCAGCTTGCCGAGTTGAGGGGCGTTCCACGTGGCCTGTACGATGGGCCAGTGTGTGAGGTCACCGTCACCCCCAAGGCTATGACTCCTGCTTCTTCAACCAAAACGTCTCCGTCCAAGCAGCCGGGACAGCCGGTCAGGAACCTGCACCAGTCTGGATTCAGCCTCTCCGGTGAGTCTAGAACATAGAACTTTATTATTATCTTAGAGTTAGTGTGTACATTCTACTGAGCTGGAGGGAGGTTAACATGTTTACTGTATTAGAGCTCTAAAGCAGGGATCATTTAATAATCATTTCTCTTTAAAGAACCATTTACCAAAAGGGAACTTCAGGGAAACAAAAAAGTTTCTTCTGTGACATCACTGTGCTTTTTTGGTTCTTCCTGAAACCTTTATTTTTAATCTAACCAATACTTGTCACACATACACGCACACACACTTTCATATATTGTAGAAACCCAGTTGGGAAGCTAGAACCGTTATCCATTGAACCCTTGAGGAACCATTTTTAATTAACCATTTTTTAATTAAGAAAATTGCCTAAAACACCACCATTCTGTCATTATTTCCCTCATATGGATTCCTCAAGTTTCAGAAAGAACCTTTCAGTAAAAAAGATCCCATTTTCTGTGTGATAAAGAACTATATAGTCTAAAGGACCTTTTCCACTACAGATAAGCTTTTGTGCAATGGAAATCTTCCAAGGTTCTTGACAGAACCTCACAGCCTGAAATAGTGAAATATCAACATTTATACAAAGTTTGTATCTCATACCTGAATCCTTAAAAGTTAAAGGCAGGGTCTCCGTTGTTTGAAAGCCAATGTCGACATTTGAAATCACCAAAACAAACACGCCCCTAACCCAAATGGGTTCCACCCCTGTATCGATAGCTCCGCCCACACATACATACGTAACCCAGGCAACTAATGGAAAGAAATGTGTCTTTATCATAGCTGAAGTGAACAATACGATTGTAGATAAACAAACAAGCAAAAATGACACACAAGCATAATCATGTAAAGGACAAAGACATATATTAGTTCTGTGTAACAAAGCAAAACCAACGTTACTCACCTATCGAGAAGGAAAAAAGCGCCTCGGCGTCTTAAGTAAAGTTGGTCACATATTCACAGATTGGAGTTTCCTGAGTCAATAACTCCTGAGCTAAACACTGTTACTACACAAAACACGGTTGTAGCTGCGTCTCTACATTACTACGATAGAAAAGAGGTGTTATTTGTGTAGTAACAGCGTTTAGCTCAGGAGTTATTGACTCAGGAAACTCCAATCTGTGAATGTGACCAACTTCCTGCTCCTTCAGTTCTCTCCAGCGCTGGAAAGCTGATCCTATATTAACACGTCCTACTTCTTACCTTATCGTAAGACTTTCTTCACTTTCTTTCTTTGTTTTTATCCTCCATGTCAATGTTAAAACCGCTTTCTGCTAATGTCACACATGCGCACTGAACACTCTCTCCGCCCATATTGACAAGACACGCCCCTTTCTGCTCATTGGCTACACGTTTGTTTTGATTTTTGTTTTGATTTTTTTTTTTTATCATTCGGTCCGACTCAGTTTTCTGAAGCATTTCTCAAAAATCGGAGACCCCACCTTTAAACCTTACAATAGTGCTTCTCTAACGAAGATGATACCAATTTAGGAACCAAAGAACCTTTAAATGTCCAAAACACACCTGAGGAACCTTAAGAGAAGATTCTGGATTCAGAGTATTTCATCTTACTCTATATACTCTAAGAGAACCTCTTGGAGAACCTTTAAATGATCTGTGTAGAGCCAAACCACACATAGAGAACATTTAGACCAAGTTTGTCACAGACCCTCGTTGAAAGAACCCTCCATGAAACATTTTTTCCAACAGTGCTAGATTATGTTGAAGAAATGACTACAGGTATACAGTAGACTTCATGCTAATTCATTCTACCACCTTGAATTGCTCTTTGCCATGTTCCTCTGAGAGAAATGAGAGTTTTAGAAGATTTATTTAGAAGCTCGGAGAACAGTGTAAGCCTCTGCTAAATACCTACCTGAGTCCTGGATTTGAGTCAGAGGTTAAAACAATAACAGGATACGCTGACTCAATGTCGTCGATGATATTCTCTACAACACAATAACAGTTTACAGCTCACTCCAGAAACATGCACTTCATCGCCTGATGTAGCTGTTTGCTCCTATTTTCTTGTTCCTAGGTGCTCAGGTTGACGATAACGTTCCACGTCGCAGCACTCAGCGCATTGTGGCGCCCCCTGGTGGCAGGGCTAACATCACCAGCTTGGGTTAGAGTTCTCGGCTTCCCGCAGGAGATATCAGGGGGTTGGAGAGCGTTTACAAGTGGAGGCGTTCCCAATACCAACGCTAGGTCCAGAGTTGAGACTCTCCACTCCTGAAACCCACTAACCCTCCTTTAATCTCATAATCCCCTACTTTTACCCCTGATTCCCCTTTCTACCCCAAGCCCTAAACCCTTATCTGTAAACCTTAAACCCTAAACCCTCTCCTTGAGGAAAAATTTAGCTAAAAACAAGTATTTGCCTCATGTGAAGATAAAAGGAAAAGATTTAACACTCCATATTTGAGCACCTTGATTGTATGATTTAGCATTTTTTATACTGTATTTTTACCTATCGTGTGTCATTTGATATATTTTTTTCCTTTATTTAACACCTTTTTTTTATTGGAGGGGTCCAGATTATAGGCTAAGCAGTTATTGTTTACCATTATAACTTTATTTAACAAGGTGAGTGACATATAGAGTCCTAGCTTGGAGCACATCCAGTGGCATAAAGTTGTTTCTTTGTCATTGTTGGGGATTTAATCTCATTTACTGTAAGCACACTAACCTAAAGGATCCGTTGCATAATCGGGAAAATGAAGTTCGACTAAGATCCCAAATGTATTTCGGTAGTTTTTACTTATAGTGACTAAAAACCGATCGGTTTAAAACATTAGGGAATCAAACGAATCAAACGAATCAAACTATAAGTGAGTCCTTTCCATTTGGTCACATGATCTGAAGAAATCGAATCCATACAAGGAAGTGGCTTTAATGCTTCAGCGTTCATCGTGTGATCGATAGCTGATTAAATCGGCGCAAGGCGCGAGGACGTTTTCGGCTTGTCGCGATTAATCAGGTTCCAGAAGACGCGAATCAGGAAGAAGCGAATCAGGAAGACGTGAGTCAGGAGGACACGAATCAGGAAGGAGCGAATCGGGATGACGCAGATGAAAAATTAGGAAATAACAGACAAATGTCCTATTTTTTAGTTTGCTTTGTTCTAGAATTGTAACTTCTCCCGTTCCTGTAGAGAGATTTGAGATTATTCGATTATCGTGGTTCGTTTTTTTCAATGAATATTTCGCAGGTTCAGATTTTTTTAACCGTATTTAAATTCCGCCATTACTTTCTTCGATAACATCGACACAGCATTTTTTTTATGCAGCCGGAAATGAAAATGTAATATCTTCTGATTTCAGCTAACACTTTACGCCTGTGCCTAAAGTAACAGAAGTTTTCTGATCATTTTAAACCTTTTTTTTTTCCTTTTCAAAAAAAAAAAAAAACAAATAAAAAAAAAAAAAACAAGGCTATAGACGTTGAATAGCTGAAGTAAACCGATGCAAAGGTGCCAGATTATAATTTTTTTCTCAGGCCTTTTCTACAAGGGTCTCGTGTGTCGCAGTGCCATCACAGGGGTTTCAGTGTCAGTGTTAGTGATGTAGTGCAAAACGGATCATCTACAATAAGGGACTTTCGCCACATCGACTGAAAAAATAAGAAAGAAAGAAAGAAAGAAAGAAAGAAAGAAAGAAAGAAAATTTGATGAAGGGGTTGAGCCATTTTTTTTATGGACTTAATTTAAATATGGACCATGTACAACATCACATAGTTGTAGTGTTGTGAAAAAAGTGTTGCGCTTGATCTTTGTATAAATCATTGGATCCTGAGAAGTTCGACTTTTTTTTTTTTTTTTTTTTTTTTTTTTTAAATGTGTCGTGTTTTTCTCTCATCTGTAAAATTCTTGGCTCCTCTGTCACTCACCTTTTCTCCCCTTGACTACACACACACACACACTCACAAACACACACACACACACACACACTAACATAGAGGCAGAGATCTTTCTGGGGTTTTTTTCACACCTCCTTCCCAGTCGTACTCTCTTGGCTGCCGGTTCCTCGAGCCGTTTTAACTCTATAAGGAATTCTGAATAAGATCACGAGAGCCGTGGTGCTGAAGGTCCTGCATGAAGTAAACGAGGGGATTTCCGAATGGAAGTTAGAGCGGGATTAGTACGTTAGCACGTTAGCAGCATCTTTTTAAAACCTCTTACGGAATTGTGTGCTGAAAAAATGTTGGGGAAAAAAAATGGTACGATCCAAACAACATATTTTCAGCATGAGGTTTTTTCATTGAGACTTTACTGGAATCTCGCCAACACTTTTTTCATTTTATCGGTCCTCATATTTCATTGAACTAAATAACGATGTCTGTTTTCCTCTGTGACTTCCCTCCTTCCTGCGTTCATGTGTTATCCGGCCGTTACTATGACTACAGCTCAGTGTTTGTCATGGCAACACACTCTGAAACGTCGGAAGTTGCCTGTAGCAACGCTTCCAGACACGGTGCTATAAGAACAACATTGACTCATTCGGACCGTCGTCTTTTTTCTTTTCTTTTTTTTTTTTTTTTTTTAAGCTGTTCCATGCTGTAAGATAAAACACATGTTTGTTTCTTTCTCTGTTCAACTGGAAATGGTTCAACATGTGCGTAATGCTTTCTCATCTTCGGTGACATGATGTTCTCCTCTCGTCTGGGGGTGGCATGTTCTGTGTGGTGCCGAGACACAGCTGGAGAGATCTATACGACGACACACTCCCCAAAAAAAAAAAAAAAAAGGAGAAAAGAGTAAAGTATGAACCCACAGAGCCGCTGGTGTATGCATGCATGTGCATTAAGCTGATGTAAAAACAAAAAAAAACATGCCTTAAGCTTCGGGCTTTGCCTCCTCACATCATCATCTAGTATAGCTTTCAAAATTCATGACACACACACACACACACACACACACACACACACTTCTACTTAACGTACCTCATTCTGTAAACCTGTATGTTTTATATGCCTCTAGTATGTGATGTAAGTGAAATGTAAGCTGTTTGCTGGCTGGGGCTGAGAGACGTTTCAGCCTGAGTTTGTTACGCTCTTAGTCTCCTTCCTCCTTTCTTCACTTGCCCTTTTTTCCCCCCTCCAAACCCCACTGTTGGCTGGTCGATCGTGTCTGTGGGGTTGGAGGATGTTCGCTCGCGCTGAAAAGTGTGTACTGGATGGTGATGTAAAAAAATGGTGGTTTGACAAAAATAAAAAAGGAAAAAAAAATATTTTGAAGTTTGTCTCTTGATGGTGATCTTGATGGTTAAATTTTCATTGTGGGAGTCGATTCTACGCAGATACCTTTAAAGGCAGTGGGTCAGTAGAGACACCTCTGTTGGGTCCTGAACTGTTGCCTTACTGTTGGCTACTGATTGGAAGGTTATGAGTTTGAATCCCAGGTCCACCAGGTTGCCACTGCTGGGCTCCTGAACAAAGCCCTTAACACTCATTTGCAGAAATTAAAATAAAAATGTAAGTCACTCTGGATAAGGGTGTCTGGTAAATGCAAAATAACTCACAGGCCCCGCCCACTTCTGTTGGTTTAAATTTACGTCAACTAAAGTCTATACGAAATGAAAGCTACCCTGTCCTATGTTCATTCCACTTCAGTGACTTGGCTTTTCTGGGAAATTTTAAGCTGCTTTAGCCGAATATCTTGCGAACAAAACAAAACACAAACAAACAAGCAAACAAAAACACTTCGTCACTCAGGACTTTACTTTCTTTATCGTCTGAAAACACAACCTTTTGATCATTAACAAACAAACAACCAAACAAACTAAAAAAACCCAACTGCAAGGTTGTCAGGGTTTGAAGAAATCCAACATTTCAGAGGTCTCGTGAACTTTAACTGAAAGATTAGTTACTGATGTGATTCCTGTTAATTCGTATAATAACAAATTACAGACTGCTTCTTCAAACAGCCATAGATAAAGATTGATTGTGCACAAATGTTTTGGCACAGCGAGACACACCACCTGCTCTTACACACGCGAGAACAACACTGAAGTTACTGCTAAAGAGGGGAAAATATCCCTTTAATCAGATCCAGCATTGAGCTGTGAATAAAAACATGTAGTATGAATAAAAATAAAAAACTCTGGGCATAAGAACAATCACATGAAAATACTTGCTTGAATAATGAATGGCTCGATTTAACTGTAACATCAAACTACAGTAATGACATAAAGATGATGATGATGATTGATGATGATGGACCACTAGGTGGCTCTGTGTACCACTTTAGAGCCCTTTTACTGCCTTTTTCAGTTCTATAGAGCTCAGAAGTCAGGCAGGTCACATGTCCATATCCTTTTGTATATATGTTGTATCCCACACACAAACACACACACGACAGACAATTTGAGCAGGTAACAGAGCATGTCTGCATGAGGAAACCAGAAAACCTTGAGGAAACCCTGAGGAACCCCTTTGAGCATGATGAAAACATGGAAGATCCGCCCAAACTATGCAAAGTGTGGATTAATGTAGGGTGGATTAGTATAGTGTAGTGTGGCTTAGTATAGTGTAGTGTGACTTAGTATAGTGTAGTGTGACTTAGTATAGTGTAGTGTGGCTTAGTATAGTGTAGTGTGGCTTAGTATAGTGTAGTGTGGCTTAGTATAGTGTAGTGTGACTTAGTATAGTGTAGTGTGGCTTAGTATAGTGTAGTGTGTCTTAGTATAGTGTAGTGTGTCTTAATATAGTGTAGTGTGGCTTAGTATAGTGTAGTGTGGATTAGTATAGTGTAGTGTGACTTAGTATAGTGTAGTGTGGCTTAGTATAGTGTAGTGTGACTTAGTATAGTGTAGTGTGTCTTAGTATAGTGTAGTGTGTCTTAATATAGTGTAGTGTGGCTTAATATAGTGTAGTGTGGCTTAGTATAGTGTAGTGTGGATTAGTATAGTGTAGTGTGGATTAGTATAGTGTAGTGTGGATTAGTATAGTGTAGTGTGGCTTAGTATAGTGTAGTGAGGATTAGTATAGTGTAGTGTGGATTAGTGTAGTGTAGTGTGGCTTAGTATAGTGTAGTGTGACTTAGTATAGTGTAGTGTGTCTTAGTATAGTGTAGTGTGTCTTAATATAGTGTAGTGTGGCTTAATATAGTGTAGTGTGGCTTAGTATAGTGTAGTGTGAATTAGTATAGTGTAGTGTGGATTAGTATAGTGTAGTGTGGATTAGTATAGTGTAATGTGGCTTAGTATAGTGTAGTGAGGATTAGTATAGTGTAGTGTGGATTAGTATAGCATAGTATGGATTAATATAGAGTAGTCTGGATTAGTATAGTGTAGTGTGGATTAGTATAGTGTAGTGTGGCTTAGTATAGTGTAGTGTGGAATAGTATAGTGTAGTGTGTGTTAGTTTAGCATAGTATGGATTAGTATAGTGTAGTGTGGATTAGTATAGTGTAGTGTGACTTAGTATAGTGTAGTGTGGCTTAGTATAGTGTAGTGTGTCTTAGTATAGTGTAGTGTGTCTTAGTATAGTGTAGTGTGGATTAGTATAGTGTAGTGTGGCTTAGTATAGTGTAGTGTGTATAGTGTAGTGTGGATTAGTATAGTGTAGTGTGGCTTAGTATAGTCTAGTGTGGAATAGTATAGTGTAGTGTGTTAGTATAGCATAGTATGGATTAGTATAGTGTAGTATGGATTAATATAGAGTAGTCTGGATTAGTATAGTGTAGTGTGGATTAGTATAGTGTAGTGTGGATTAGTATAGCATAGTATGGATTAGTATAGTGTAGTATGGATTAATATAGAGTAGTCTGGATTAGTATAGTGTAGTGTGGATTAGTATAGTGTAGTGTGGCTTAGTATAGTGTAGTGTGGAATAGTATAGTGTAGTGTGTTTTGGTATAGTGTAGTCTGGATTAGTATAGTGTAGTGTGGATTAGTATAGTGTAGTGTGGATTAGTATAGTGTAGTGTGGAATAGTATAGTGTAGTGTGGATTAGTATAGTGTAGTGTGGCTTAGTATAGTGTAGTGTGGATTAGTATAGTGTAGTGTGTCTTAGTATAGTGTAGTGTGTCTTAGTATAGTGTAGTGTGTCTTAGTATAGTGTAGTGTGTCTTAGTATAGTGTAGTGTGTCTTAATATAGTGTAGTGTGGCTTAGTATAGTGTAGTGTGGCTTAGTATAGTGTAGTGTGGCTTAGTATAGTGTAGTGTGGCTTAGTATAGTGTAGTGTGGCTTAGTATAGTGTAGTGTGGCTTAGTATAGTGTAGTGTGGCTTAGTATAGTGTAGTGTGGCTTAGTATAGTGTAGTGTGTCTTAGTATAGTGTAGTGTGTCTTAGTATAGTGTAGTGTGTCTTAGTATAGTGTAGTGTGGCTTAGTATAGTGTAGTGTGGCTTAGTATAGTGTAGTGTGGCTTAGTATAGTGTAGTGTGGCTTAGTATAGTGTAGTGTGGCTTAGTATAGTGTAGTGTGGCTTAGTATAGTGTAGTGTGTCTTAGTATAGTGTAGTGTGTCTTAGTATAGTGTAGTGTGTCTTAGTATAGTGTAGTGTGTCTTAGTATAGTGTAGTGTGGCTTAGTATAGTGTAGTGTGGCTTAATATAGTGTAGTGTGGCTTAGTATAGTGTAGTGTGGCTTAGTATAGTGTAGTGTGGCTTAGTATAGTGTAGTGTGGCTTAGTATAGTGTAGTGTGGCTTAATATAGTGTAGTGTGGCTTAGTATAGTGTAGTGTGGCTTAGTATAGTGTAGTGTGGCTTAGTATAGTGTAGTGTGGCTTAATATAGTGTAGTGTGGCTTAGTATAGTGTCGTGTGGCTTAGTATAGTGTAGTGTGGATTAGTATAGTGTAGTGTGGCTTAGTATAGTGTAGTGTGGATTAGTATAGTGTAGTGTGGCTTAGTATAGTGTAGTGTGGATTAGTATAGTGTAGTGTGGCTTAGTATAGTGTAGTGTGTCTTAGTATAGTGTAGTGTGTCTTAGTATAGTGTAGTGTGTCTTAATATAGTGTAGTGTGGCTTAGTATAGTGTAGTGTGGCTTAATATAGTGTAGTGTGGCTTAGTATAGTGTAGTGTGGCTTAATATAGTGTAGTGTGGCTTAGTATAGTGTCGTGTGGCTTAGTATAGTGTAGTGTGGATTAGTATAGTGTAGTGTGGATTAGTATAGTGTAGTGTGGCTTAGTATAGTGTAGTGAGGATTAGTATAGTGTAGTGTGGATTAGTATAGTGTAGTGTGGATTAGTATAGCATAGTATGGATTAGTATAGTGTAGTATGGATTAGTATAGTGTAGTGTGGATTAGTATAGTGTAGTGTGGCTTAGTATAGTGTAGTGTGGAATAGTATAGTGTAGTGTGGAATAGTATAGTGTAGTGTGTGTTAGTTTAGCATAGTATGGATTAGTATAGTGTAGTGTGGATTAGTATAGTGTAGTGTGTCTTAGTATAGTGTCGTGTGGCTTAATATAGTGTAGTGTGGCTTAGTATAGTGTAGTGTGGCTTAATATAGTGTAGTGTGGCTTAGTATAGTGTAGTGTGGAATAGTATAGTGTAGTGTAGCTTAGTATAGTGTAGTGTGTATAGTGTAGTGTGGAATAGTATAGTGTAGTGTGGCTTAGTATAGTGTAGTGTGGAATAGTATAGTGTAGTGTGGAATAGTATAGTGTAGTGTGGATTAGTATAGTGTAGTGTGGCTTAGTATAGTGTAGTGTGGATTAGTATAGTGTAGTGTGGATTAGTATAGTGTAGTGTGGAATAGTATAGTGTAGTGTAGCTTGGTATAGTGTAGTGTGTATAGTGTAGTGTGGAATAGTATAGTGTAGTGTGGAATAGTATAGTGTAGTGTGGATTAGTATAATGTAGTGTGGAATAGTATAGTGTAGTGTGGATTAGTATAGTGTAGTGTGGCTTAGTATAGTGTAGTGTGGCTTAGTATAGTGTAGTGTGTATAGTGTAGTGTGGATTAGTATAGTGTAGTGTGTGTTAGTATAGCATAGTATGGATTAATATAGAGTAGTCTGGATTAGTATAATGTAGTGTGGATTAGTATAGTGTAGTGTGGCTTAGTATAGTGTAGTGTGGAATAGTATAGTGTAGTGTGTTAGTATAGCATAGTATGGATTAGTATAGTGTAGTATGGATTAATATAGAGTAGTCTGGATTAGTATAGTGTAGTGTGGATTAGTATAGTGTAGTGTGGAATAGTATAGTGTTGTGTGTGTTAGTTTAGCATAGTATGGATTAGTATAGTGTAGTCTGTATAGTGTAGTGTGGATTAGTATAGTGTAGTGTGGATTAGTATAGCATAGTATGGATTAGTATAGTGTAGTATGGATTAATATAGAGTAGTCTGGATTAATATAGAGTAGTCTGGATTAGTATAGTGTAGTGTGGATTAGTATAGTGTAGTGTGTTTTGGTATAGTGTAGTCTGTATAGTGCAGTGTGGATTAGTATAGTGTAGTGTGTTTTGGTATAGTGTAGTCTGTATAGTGTAGTGTGGATTAGTATAGTGTAGTGTGTGTTTGTCCTTTGTGGATGAGCTATTATATCGAGCTGAGAAACATTTCTCTTAAAGTTGGACAGTATGAGCAACCTGTTTATGGAAAATGAGATACAGTATAGTCAGTAGAATGACAGAGAGAGGAAACTAGCACGCTAACACACCTTCATCACTTAAAGGACGTGATAGAAGTAAACGTTCAAAATGTTGCATTTTTTATTCAAAAAATAAAGGAGAAAGAGAAAGAGACGGACTGACAGTGTTTATTAATTTTGTTAAGACCAAATAAAGGCTAATTATATGAACACAGATAAGCAGGAATCTATACAAATGTACAATCACAGACATGCACATCATAAAAGAGAGTGTAATCTTTTCTTTTTTTCTTTCCTTTTCTTCTCTTTTCTTTTCTTTTCTTTTCTTTACTTTTCAATGTCTCAGTATAAACAATGTTTTAGCTGTAGATAAATGTTGCTAAATCATGCTAGTGGACTCAGGATTGTGAACTCTGCTGCATCTATAATCCAGTGTGTAATACTGATCACGTTGGTCGTGTCTCACACAGCCTGTCCTCCCGTCACGCCTTTCATGTCCACGAGGACATGCCGAGTCTCTGCACTGCTGGTTTTGCCTCCAGTGCTACAGCAGGCCTTCAGGAGGCTTTTACTCACCCGATCTGCCCCCGTGTGAGTAAACCGAGAGGTAGAAAGAGTGACAGAACGAGAGGGCAGGGCAGGATGGGGGGAGATTTGGGTAAGAGGGGTGATATTAGTGGTGGTGGTGGTGGTGGTGTGGGTGGTTCTGTGAAAGCAGAGGCCTTTAAGAACATTCTGAAAGGCTTTTTTGAACTCCTGGCTAAAGCAGGGGTAGATGATGGGGTTTAGGCAGCTGTTGAAGTATCCGAGCCAGAAGGTGATCTTAAACACAGTGTCTGATGGTCTGTGAGACGGGAAGATGGAGCCTACGCAGATAAAAGGAAAAAAAAAAGAAAACGAGTCAAAAAGGATCATCTTTAGTGACATTTTATTATACGTAATCATAAAAACTCTTTCTATCTATCTATCTATCTATCTATCTATCTATCTATCTATCTATCTATCTATCTATCTATCTATCTATCTATCTGTCTGACTGTGTATCTGTCTGTCTGTCTATGTATGTGTCTGTCTGTCTGTCTGTCTATCTGTCTGTCTATCTATCTGTCTGTCTGTGTATCTGTCTGTCTGTCTGTCTGTCTATCTATCTATCTACAGTATCTATCTATCTATCTATCTATCTATCTATCTATCTATCTATCTATCTATCTGTCTGTCTTTCTGTCTGTCTGTCTATGTGTCTGTCTGTCTATCTGTCTGTCTATCTATAGTATATATGTATGTATATGTTTCTTGCTTTCTTGATTTATTTATGTATTTATTGTTATCTATGTACTTTTTTTAATGTGCAATTATTTATAATGTTATAATGTTAATTATATTAATTAATTATAATTAATTAATATTAATTCATACTATTGCAATGACAAATGAACACATTTAGATTTTCTGCATCACAAAACTACAATCCTTAACCATGTTAAAATGTAAACCATGTAAAAAAAAAAAAAGTATATTTAGTAGCTGATTGGACAATCGGTTGTTCTTTGGTCCCTTAAACCTTTTACTGATTGGGGAACACTTATAAAACATAACTATAAGATTTTATTTTAAAGGTACTTCTAGTGGGACAAGTGAAGAACCTCTAAATTCTACCTACAAGATAACTAGGTGAATTCATCCGGATGTCTGAACATCTCCCTAAACTCTTTCCTGTGTCTTGAGGTTTGTTTTTAGATGAACAAAAGAATCAGTTTAGAAGTAAAATGAGTGAATAAACCTGTGATGTGCCAGTGAAGAAAAAAGAAAGAAACAAAAAGATAGTAGTAAGAAAATAAGAAATCGTAATAAAAAATCTTATTTTATCTTGTTTACAGCTGCCGTAATGGACGTGAGCATCGTGATGGACAGTGAGACCGATACGACAGTTTAACGGTTGTATCGGCAGGTACGACAGTTTTATAACCAAACATTATTATTTGACACCTTATATTATTCCGTTGGGAGAAAAAACAGCGAGAAGAGGAAGATCTTTAGACGTTGATTACTCCTCTACCTCGGTGACAGAACAGAAGAGTCAAAAGTCTTGGTTTATACCTTTTTTGTACCATGAGAGCTCAGAATATCTAAAATCTCAGAATTAAACATCCAAACAGGATCAGAAAATCAGATTAGCAAAAAACAGATTAGCACATGTAAATTTTATAGATGTTCCACAACATTAAAGGTACCTATAAATGGGTACAAAACACAAATTGGTACAAAATGGGTACAAAAATTTTTTAGTTAAAAAAAAAATAAATAAAACATTTAAATTGTTGGCAAAATGCTCTGTTGTAAGAGGAAGAGAATGCCTCAGGTTATGATATTAATTTTTCATTCATTCATTAATTTTCTACCGCTTATCTGAACTACCTCGGGTCACGGGGAGCCTGTGCCTATCTCAGGCGTCATCGGGCATCAAGGCAGGATACACCCTGGACGGAGTGCCAACCCATCACAGGGCACACACACACTCTCATTCACTCACGCTATCACACACTACGGACAATTTTCCAGAGATGCCAATCAACCTACCATGCATGTCTTTGGACCGGGGGAGGAAACCGGAGTACCCGGAGGAAACCCCCGAGGCACGGGGAGAACATGCAAACTCCACACACACAAGGCAGAGGCGAGAATAGAACCCCGACACTGGAGGTGTGAGGCGAACATGCTAACCACTAAGCCACCGTGCCCCCCCCCCCCCCCCATATTAATTTTTAATTTTTTTTAATTTTTGTGAATTTAAATTTTAACTCCCTTAACAGCATCAGGCATTGATGTAGAAAAAAATGCTTGACGATCTACACAAATTTTTAACAAATATATATCTGACTAAAATATACCTATGTTTAAAAGTAGAATATTTAAATATTTCTATAAAGTTAGATCGACAAAAAATTTGTGCAAGTTTCACAAAGCACATAAAGAGAACTTTGAAACACACAAAAAAGAGGATTGTTTTTACTTTTTCCTCAGTCATTTATCATCAATCTGATTATTCAGTCAAACTAACAGACAGACATGTCGTGGATCAGTCGTAAGATACTGATAGATAAACTATTCGTATATATGAATTCCAACCAAAATATAACTTCATCAAACAAATCCAGACCTCGAGAGACCGGTTTTCCATCTATGAATCCGTGACTCTTTAATGTGTGACATTTTAAAAAGCAGCTCATTCCAAAGAAGAACACTGCACTGTGTTTACATTTCCATCCCACAATGCAGTTCATTTTAGTGTCAAGCCCTACACACACACACACACACACACACACACAGCAGGCCAAATAAGAGAGCTCTTTATACCGTCATTAAATGAGACGGAGCGTATTATACGATCCCAAACAAATTATAACAAAGACATGAAAATTTAATACGCTGCTTGTTTTGCATTTTATTATTTGTTTACTATCCACAGTTCCTACATTTTGTTAACCAAATATGTGAAATAGGACATATTTAATAGCCATCTGTGGGATTGGGTTATTTAAGTTATTTATTCTGATTATTTATTCTACAGTTGAGTTTGTAAGTTTTATCATGAGGTCATAAGTTCATAAAAACTGAATTTACACAAATAAACCAGTTCAAAAGGGGGGTACGGTGGCTTAGTGGTTAGCACGTTCGCCTCACACCTCCAGGGTTGGGGGTTCGATTCCTGCCTCCGCCTTGTGTGTGTGCGCGCCCTGCGATGGGTTGGCACTCCGTCCAGGGTGTATCCTGCCTTGATGCCCGATGACACCTGAGATAGGCACAGGCTCCCCGTGACCCGAGGTAGTTCGGATAAGCGGTAGAAGATGAATGAATGAAGCAGTTCAAAAGGTTACGTTCGCTTGATTTTTAATACAGTGCCGCAAGAACTCGAACTAAATCTCAGAAAGGAGTCTGTGTTTTAGCACTTCCTGTTCTCACTTCCTGTTCTGTTATCGTCCTGAAGTCACTGAGGTTTTAAAATGAGTTTGTGGTCACAAGCCTGAAATATCTGCTGATATCTGCTAGTTGTGTACATTTGTGAAGATTATCGTGACAAAAAAAAGTGTAAGAATCATAAAATGTTTGTTGATCACAGAATTTATTTTCTGATTGTATACTGTGTGTCGTTTCCTGGATGAACAGTGACTGTTTTTCTGTTTTTTTTTCTGTGTTTCTGTTTTGTTCTTCATGACTTAAACTGCCCACTTTTCAACAGAAAAATCATTTGTTTCCTTACCAAAAGATTTGGAGATTTTACACCGAAGACAACTGAGGGACTTGTAGGCAACTATTACAAAATCCTCTAACATTTAATGGTGCTAAAAGGTGACGCGATACCTTAAGTAAACTTTTGAGTGGGGTGTAAACTTCTGAGCAGGATAATTGGTGTATATTATTATTAAATAAAAAAAAAGATCTTTTAACAAAAATTAACAACAACCTCCCCTAAATGTTTAGCTCAGATTCATTGCAATTCCTATTTAAAGTAAGATTTTTTTTTGATCTCCTGTAAATATTAATAAGTCAAAAAGTCATCTAGTCATATTACAGTCAAACCATGAAAAATGAAAGCTTTACTTCTAACACTGAAGACTCCTTCCATAGATGTTAAATATATGCCCTTACACCATATCAACGATTGCAAACATTAAAATTCAGTACACAGGTCTGCTTGTAATTTGAAGCCTATCTGCTTTATAAGCTGCAGTTTACACTTTCTGACCAATCGGAGCTGAGAATTAGTCAGTGCTGAGGTATAAAGACTGTAACAGATATTTAAAGTGTTTCCAACTGGTCAACATCTTATTGTCTGATGAAACGAGCTGTAGTGTACTCACTTAGGGGCAACACAAGAAAGAAGGGCAGCCAGCAGAGGATGAAACAGCCCACCACTATGCCCAGGGTCTTCGCTGCTTTCATCTCCTTTGAGAAAGAGAGCAGCTTCACAAGGGCACCATAAGAGCGACCTTTCCTGCTTTCTTCGTCTTCCTTTCCTCTCTCAGCATGGCATCTCTGAGCATTACCACGGTGGATCCTGAACTCGACCCCACCCTTTATGTCACTGTGCCAGTGTCCTTCAGTCAATCTTCTTGCTTTCCTGCGTGCCACCATGTAGACTTTACAGTACATGATTAATATCACAGCGAGGGGAATGTAGAAGGAGCAGGAGGCAGAGAAAATGGCGTAACCCGGATCTTCGTTGACGCTGCATACCGATTCGTCATCAGGCATCGGCTCTCTCCAGCCAAATAGTGGCCCAACGGAAATGCCAGCAGACGCCACCCAGACAGCCACCATGGCACCGACAGCACGCTTAGATGTGGCGAGAGACAGGTATCGCAGCGGGTAGGTGACAGCCAGCCAGCGGTCCACAGAGATAACGCAGAGGTTGAAGATGGATGCGGTGGAGCACAGGACATCGAGCGATGCCCACACACCACACAAAGCCCGGCCCAAAACCCAGCGTCCCAGCGCCTCGGACGAGGCCGACAAAGGCACAACCACGCTGCTGAGAAGCAGATCAGCAACAGCTAAGTTGGCAATGAAGCAATGTGTGACTGATCGGAGATGTTGGTGGCACACCACAGACATGATGACCAGCACATTACCCATTACTCCAAACAGAAGGAAAAACATAAAGACCACCACCATGGTCACCACCTTTGGGAGATTTACATCATACACTGATGGCTGGGTGCAGTTCAGACAGCTGTCTAGGTTCAATACAGCTGTGAGGTTTTCTTCAGCAGGCACCATTACACATCTGCTGTGAACTGGCTCTTAAATTATTACTCAGTTCAGCTCAGCATAATCAGGTGAGACATTCAGTGTTTGACCTCATGGTCGTCCATGTGTTAAATCTGTCTGAAGATCAGTTTGGGTTCTGGTTACAGTCAACTCAAAAGGGAGTGACATCTTCACCTTGTAAAGTCTTACAGAAAAGATGTAGGGGCATCTAAATCTAACCACTGAAATTTCATCTTTCCAGCAGCTTTAAAACTTTGGCTTTGGCTTTTCAATGATGCATTCTTACGGTATCCTGTAAAAAAAAAAGGAAGAAGCACTATTAGTACAGTATAGTATAGTACAGTATATAATAGTATAGAATAACATAGTATAGTGTTATGTGGTGTATAATATAGTATAGTATAGTACAGTATTCTGTGGTATAGTATAGTATAGTACAGTATAGTGTTCTGTGGTACAGTATAGTGTTCTGTGGTATAGTGTAGTGTTCTGTGGTATAGTATAGTGTTCTGTGGTATAGTATAGTATAGTATAGTACAGTACAGTATAGTGTTCTGTGGTATAGTATAGTATAGTATAGTACAGTACAGTATAGTGTTCTGTGGTATAGTATAGTACAGTATGGTACAGTGTTCTGTGGTATAGTGTAGTGTTCTGTGGTATAGTATAGTATAGTATAGTATAGTACAGTATAGTGTTCTGTGGTATAGTATAGTACAGTATGGTACAGTGTTCTGTGGTATAGTATAGTATAGTACAGTATAGTATAGTACAGTATGGTACAGTGTTCTGTGGTGTAGTGTAGTGTTCTGTGGTATAGTATAGTATAGTATGGTACAGTGTTCTGTGGTATAGTATAGTATAGTGTTCTGTGGTATAGTATAGTATAGTATAGTGTTCTGTGGTATAGTGTAGTGTTCTGTGGTATAGTATAGTATAGTACAGTATGATACAGTGTTCTGTGGTATAGTATAGTATAGTGTTATGTGGTATAGTGTAGTGTTCTGTGGTATAGTATAGTATAGTACAGTATGATACAGTGTTCTGTGGTATAGTGTAGTGTTCTGTGGTATAGTATAGTATAGTATGGTACAGTGTTCTGTGGTATAGTATAGTATAGTGTTCTGTGGTATAGTATAGTATAGTATAGTGTTCTGTGGTATAGTGTAGTGTTCTGTGGTATAGTATAGTATAGTACAGTATGATACAGTGTTCTGTGGTATAGTATAGTATAGTGTTATGTGGTATAGTGTAGTGTTCTGTGGTATAGTATAGTATAGTACAGTATGATACAGTGTTCTGTGGTATAGTATAATATAGTGTTCTGTGGTATAGTATAGTACAGTATGGTACAGTGTTCTGTGGTATAGTATAGTATAGTGTTCTGTGGTATAGTATAGTATAGTACAGTATAGTATAGTACAGTATGGTACAGTGTTCTGTGGTATAGTATAGTGTAGTATGGTATAGTATGGAATAACATAGTATAGTATAGTATAGTATAGTGTTATGTGGTTTTGTAGTGTGGAGTATTTTATAGCATGTATTTTCATCCAAATTAATGTACTGTGCATGTATTTAAACTGATTGACCAGTAAATGTTAATTTCATGCCTCTTCAATCAAATATGTTGTAATGGCAATATCTACAGTATAGGATTCTACAGTAGAGTATAATACTGTAGATATAACTGGTACATTTTCAGATTCAAACAGATTTTTACTGAGTGTAATATATTAGAAATGAGAGGCAGATTTCAGATTTGGAAAGTGATATTATGAAACTAAATGCACTGCTGTGTTATTATTCACTGTTCTGAAAAACCTTGTAAATTTGGTGAACATTAGAGACATATGGTATGGTGTAGCATAAGATAGTATAGTATTGCATATTTATATACATTATATATATATTTATTTATATTAGTATAGTATATTAGTATAGAACAGTATATAATAGTATGGCATAATGTGGCGCAGTATGGTATAGAATAGCATTGTATAGCATAGTAGATAAAATAGGTATAGTATTGACAAGCACACTATAGCGTAGTGTAGTGTAGTGTAATACAGTCTCATATAATAGAATCAAGTAAAATATAATATACAATATATATAGTAGATAAAATGTATATTTCCATACTGTATATAGCATAGAATAGAAGGCGTAGAATTAAATGGTATATTAAATAGTCACAGTATAGTAAAGTATGGCATGGCATAGTGTAGTATAGTATGGTATTATATACATAATAGCTTAAACATTATATAATAGACAAATATATGGATATTATAGAATAGTATAGTATTATAGTGGACTTGACAGTACAGTAGATCAGATTGGTCTATTTCCATTCAAACTAATGAACTGCATGTAAACTTATATTGGAATATGGTCATGTCAGATCTCAGTTACGGAATGTTATAGGACAAAACCGAGTCCACTGCTGTTCTAGTCACCGTGAGTCTAAATACACTTGAGTAAACTTAAATTCTAATTAAATCACAAGTTATTTCATGATTGTTAATCTGTCCATTTTCTTTTAAACCCCTAAATTTAGGGTATCTAAAATTTCTACACGGTTTATCCGATTTGGATGTAAACATCCTCAGTAGATAACATAGGTATAGGGAATAGATAAAAATATGTACATAGCGTATAGAGTAGCATAATCTGGTACAGTACAGATCCGAAATTAAAGCTTCACTGTGGGCAGCTAAAAATGCTACAAACGGCTTTGTCAGTATTGTAAGTGTTTATGGACCTGATGCTAATTGTGCTGTCATTTTTAATAGCTGACTTATTACAGAGTGTTTAAAAGTTACTGATCCATCTTTCTCAGAACACTCACTCATTCATTTTCTACCGCTTATCCGAACTAACTCTCAGGTGTCATCGGGCATCAAGGCAGGATACACCCTGGACGGAATGCCAACCCATCGCAGGGCACACACACACACTCTCATTCACTCACGCACTCACACACTACGGACAATTTTCCAGAGATGCCAATCAACCTACCATGCATGTCTTTGTACCGGGGGAGGAAACCGGAGTACCCGGAGGAAACCCCCGAGGCACGGGGAGAACATGCAAACTCCACACACAAGGTGGAGACGGGAATCGAACCCCCAACCCTGGAGGTGTGAGGCGAACGTGCTAACCACTAAGCCACCGTGCCCCTTCTCAGAACACTTAGATGAAAAAATGCATATAGCAGCTTTAAGTTACATGATGATCAACAAGCAGGAGTGTAATTTATCAGGATACTTTTTGCACTGTATAGTAATAGTATTAAAATTAATAACACAGAACGTATGCTTCTTTCATCACTGCTTCCAAAACATCTGTGACCCGTTCCAGTAAACACAATTACATCTGAACTAAATTAGATCCACCTGCCAAGGCTATTCATTCACGGTAATGTGAGTAAATAGGCCAAATAGAGGCGAAAGCGTCCAATCTGGCGACTAAATACAGGGCTCTAAAATCAAAGTGCTTCTATTTGGTGCTGAGAATAACAATGAACTTTAGCAAGGTCAAAATCATTTAAAGTCTGTCCACTTGGCATCCATCAGTCCAACAAAACCCTAGAATTATCGATACGAACGTAGAGAGACGTGTAAAACCGAAACCGACTGACAAACAATGTGTTGCCTGTAGAATTCGGACAAAAAAAAAGGTAAAATAACCTGCAATACCTGTGTATTGTGTAATATAATCATTATAATAATTTACAATAATAAATACCTTGTTAAAGTTATAAAAATAGCTCAGTTATAATAATCCCCCACCACCGTGAAGATTTGCACATTACTGAAAAATTATAAACCCGGAAAATAACCTGAAACTTACAGAACAAAAAAAAAAAAAGCAATCAAAAAAAATCATAGAATGGAAATATTTTCTTCTCCATTTATCTCCAAATTCCATGCAGCAAGGAATCAGCGCTCAAGAACCGACCGCATGTAATCATTTATTCCTAACTGGGGTCCCAAATATGTGGTGGAAGTTGTTCATTCATTAAGGGAAAAAAAAAACATCAGAAGGATTAAATTTAAGGTCCAGGTTTCAAAATAAATTCAACATGATTTTGGTGATTAAATAAAAATAACTCAATAAATAAAATTTAATCAGAGTAGACAGATTTTTTTTGGAACAAAAACAAACTCACCTTTTTTTTTCCACTTATGATGATGAAGTCATGTCTCCGGAGCACAGCAGAAACATGGACGTGTTATAAAGGGGGTAAAATACCCGAATTCCAGCAGCATCCTCGTACACTTTACCTCCTTGCAGGATGATGGCATGAGCCCTCACGCCCCTCCTAACACTTTTGTGCGCTCGAGATGGGTGGGTGTGCGGGGTATTGGTCATGATCCAAGCTCTTCAACTCCTCAAGCTTCAAAATGCTACGTATATTGAGCTCGGATTAAATAAATCAATCGGGAAGTGTGTTTGTTGGTTTGTTAGCTGGCTGCAGTTGAACACTGACTGATTTAGTTCCTTCTGCTCCTTTCTGGAAATGTGTGTTGTCCTAGTGTGAGTCTCTGTCCATGAAGGTCAGCTCTGATAATATAAGGAAACATGAAAGAAAGCAGGAAGTGATTTATAAAGCACCGTAACCATAGGTAGAAAATGCTCTCATACTCTGTCGGCTGGTATCCATGGTACCACTGATCTTTCTAATTCCAGGTAAAGGCTTGATTTGATGAAACTCACCACAGTCTCGAAAGCTCTCTTGTCCACATGGAGGTATAAAAGTTAATAAAATGTGACGTTTTTCTTCAGGGCTACATGTCTTGTGTAAATATCACCAGGGTTCTTCAATCCAATAAAGTCTTTGAGACACTCCGAGACACTCAGGGACCTCGAGACGTGCTCGGAATTTTAATATTCCTTCGGAAGTTGCTTTGGACGTCAAACAACAATGAAAAAAAAAACAGAAAGAAAGACGTGGCCAAGTGAGAGGCTCGCGAGAGATTTTTTTGTCTGGTGCTTTAAAAAAACTTTCACATGAATCCACTTCAACAAACTCTCTAAAAAAAAACAACAAATTGAAACTCACGCATGAACAACTCGTCTGTTAACGAATGCTAATTTATTCTGAGGTGGTTTGTTCGCGTTTGTGTATTCAGAACCGAGAAGAGGAAGTGGCTGTCTGTTTGGAAATCACTGACTAATTGTCACTTCACTTGCCTGGAAGCTGGAACACGGAGATAAGAAGCACTCATATCCGAACATGTTTTATTTATTTAGAAATTAATTCACTCCATTAAGAGCTTTAAGGCGTGAAATTTTCAAACTGGGTGTGAAAAGTTTGGGACTTTTTTGTGTACAGACTTGAGCCTCAGCGGAGGCTCTAATATTTAACACATTCATTATACACACCTGTCTCAGGGGTTCAGTACTTCCTGGATGTTCATTGATATATCTGACACTTTTATGGTAGTAGAATGACTACCAGTCCTCTAATTCATAGATTTAACATAATCTTCTTCTACTTTTGTCTTTTCCCATTAAGACTCACCACAGAGAATCATCTGTTTCTACCTAACTCTATCCTCGTCATCCTCTACTCTCGCACTAATAACCTTCAAGTCCTCATTTAACACATCCATGTTTCTCCTCTTTGTCCTTCCTCTTGACCTCTTACCTTGCAGCTCCATCTCCAACATCCTCCTACCAATATAACCATCTCCCTTCTCTATACATGTCCAAAACATCTCAATCTAGTCTCTCTGTCCTTGTCCCCAAAACAGCCAACCTGATCTGTCCCTCTGATGTGCTCGTTCCTAATCCTGTCCATCCTCGTCACTCCTAAAGAGAACCTCAACATCCTCATCTCTGCTACCTCCATCTCTGCCTCATGTATTTTATAGATTTATAGATTTAATTCAATAACAATTTTTATAGTTCAACAAGAAATGGACATATAGTTGCTTCTTATCAATGATTATCCATTCCCAGATATAAAGCAACAGTTTGACTAACACTGATTTAAGAAATAAAGATGAATAATGTTTCTCAAAGTGATGTCTGTAAGATTTTGATCACAATTTCTGCTTATACACTATAAGCAGACAGTATATTAAGAATGCTTCAAATATTCTAAATGATTGTATATCCCAAACATTGCACATCCTTCCTCAGTTTGCTTTTCCGTCTATTTTTAAAGGACGTTAAAAGTCATTAACAGAGTTATGAAAAGGAGAGAAAAAACAGGACATGTGATGTACACTAGGAAGCCATTAGAGCAGAAAATAATTCAATTCAATTCAATTCAAATTTATTTGTATAGCACTTTCTACAATTGACATTGTTTCAAAGCAGCTTTACAGATCATAAACATAGAACAAAAGGTTAATATAAAGAATAATATAAAGATTAATAGAATACAAAATTCAAGATTATTATTAGATAGATTTATCCCCAATGAGCAAGTCTGAGGTGACTCAGGCAGCAGTGACAAGGAAAAACTCCCTTGAATGGTAAAGGAAGAAACCTTGAGAGGAACCAGACAAAGGGGAACCTCATCCTCATGTGGGTGACACTGGAGGGTGTGATTATAAATATACAGTCTAACAAATATTGTATTGATGCAAAAGATCACATGGAGTCCTTTTTAGTATCGCAGAGTCCAACTGAAGCTAGGATTCTCAGAGTCTACCTTATCTCAGTGGAGGTCCAAAATCTTCATCGCATGGAAGACAATCTGAGCTGGTACAATTTCTGGATGCCTCGGGATGGGTAGAAAGAGAGAAGCAGTGGAGAGGAATTAATATATCTGCTGTTCATAATATTTGCAAGTCTAATGTAACAGTGCACAATATTATGGGATGTATTATGTGTACGCCTGACTAAAGAGATGAGTATTTAATCTACATTTACATTTATAGCATTTAGCAGACGCCCTTATATCCAGATGGACTTACATTTTATCTCATTTTTATACAACTGAGCAATTGAGGGTTAAGGGCCTTGCTCAGGGGCCCAGCAGTGGCAGCTTGGTGGACGTAGGAATCGAACTCACAACCTTCCGATTGATAATCCAACACCTTAACCACTAGGCTACCACATCCCTATTTAACTTCTTAACTTTTTAACTTTAACTTTAACTTTCCCATTTAAACTGAGAAAGTGTGTCTGAGCCCCGAACACTATCAGGAAGACTGTTCCAAAGTTTGGGAGCTAAATATGAAAACGCTCTACCACCTTTAGCAGACTTAGATATTCTGGGAACTAGCAGAAGTCCTGAGTTTTGTGATCTCAGAGAGCGTGAAGGATTGTAACGTGTTAGAAGACTAGTTAGATACATGGGAGCTAAACCATTAAGAGCCTTGTATGTAAGTAGCAGCAGTTTGTAATCAATTCTAAACTTAACAGGTAGCCAGTGTAGAGATGATAGAATTGGGGTTATATGAACATACTTTCTTGTCCTAGTGAGAACTCTGGCAGCTGCATTTTGGACTAACTGTAGCCTATTATAGTATAAGCGATATGATTTATAAAAGACAAGTTGCTGTCTAATATAACAAGGAGGTCTTTCACTGTTGAGCTATTAGTAACAGTACATCCCTCTAAACTGAAGTTGAATTGTGAGAATTTCTGTGTACTGGCTTTTGGACCTATAAGTAGTATTTCTGTCTTATCTCATCTTTTGATGAGATGTATAACTGTGTATCGTCATCATAACAGTGGAAACTAATCCCATGTCTTCTAATAATGTTCCCTAATGGAAACATGTATATCGAGAAAAGCAGAGGTCCTAGGACTGATCCTTGAGGGACCCCATAATTAACTGGCAATAAACTGGAGGATTCACCATTTAATTCTACAAAATGGTATCGATCAGAAAGGTAGGATCTAAACCAACTTAAAGCCTGTCCATGAATACCTGTGTAATTTTGTAAGCGATCTAGAAGAATGTTGTGATCTATAGTGTCGAATGCAGCACTAAGGTCAAGTAGAACTAATAGTGAGATACAGTCTTGGTCCGAAGCTAAGAACAAGTCATTTGTAACTTTCACAAGTGCAGTTTTTGTGTTATGATGAGGCCTGAAGCCTGACTGAAACTTTTCAAAGATATTGTTCTCCTGTAAGAAGGAGCTCGGTTGAACAGACACAACCTTTTCTAGTATTTTAGACATAAACAGAAGATGTGAAATAGGTCTGTAATTTGATAGTTAATTAGGATCTAAATTCTGTTTCTTAAAATAAGCTCTAAAGTCTAAAGAATATCCACAAAAAAAATAAACAGATCAGAAACTTCTATATGATTCAGTGTTTTCTGGTGAAACTGATCACTGGTTTGAGATTCGTTTGAGCTGCCAGGAAGGATATAATAACTGAATGGCTCTTTACATCCGTGGCGAGCAGAAAAGCATCTCAGAATGTTCGATATAAGCAGATCGGGTTCCTTTCTAGTCAGACAAAGGTTGAGGGCAAGCAGTCACTAATAAAGTGATAAAATCACTTATTTAATGTAGTGTGATCAATATAACAACAACCTAGGAATTACAGGGAATGGAGAAACCCAGTGAATAGTTCACTTTTGTTCTCGGACATCTACTAACCCTGATATCCACTCATAAATGTGTTCCATTATTAAACCAGAAAGAGAACAAAGTGAAAATATTTTAGGGTATTTTAGACCACTCACTCATCATTTTCTACCGCTTATCCGAACTACCTCGGGTCACGGGGAGCCTGTGCCTATCTCAGGTGTCATCGGGCATCAAGGCAGGATACACCCTGGACGGAGTGCCAACCCATCGCAGAGCACACACACACTACGGACAATTTTCCAGAGATGCCAATCAACCTACCATGCATGTCTTTGGACCGGGGGAGGAAACTGGAGTACCCTAAGGAAACCCCCGGGGCACAGGGAGAACATGCAAACTCCACACACACAAGGTGGAGGTGGGAATCGAACCCCGACCCTGGAGGTGTGAGGACGAACATGCTAACCACTAAGCCACCGTGCCCCCTTATTTTAGACCATTTAAATGCAATTCAGGTGAGGCCCTATTACCATAAATATCTATGATACACACTTGTTTTATGCACGTAAATATCTGTTTAACAGAAATAGACTTACAGTTGACTTGGTCGGGTTATCTATCATGTCCTTACAGACTTACCGTTGAATCTGGACCTTTCCAATATGGCGGACGGTTTGACGCGTCGCGACACTCTCCAATATGGCGGCAAGCGTTTTAGACTGCGTTGCGAAAGAAGAAAAACGCCTAATGTCTAGCGACATACGTGACGTCACAAACCCGGAAGTAAACAAGGTAAAGAATGTAGCGTGAAGGCAAACAGTTATGTTGTTAAACACTTTTACTTTGTGTGAAAATAACCAATCTGAAGCCACTCCGGCAGATTTAGACAAAGTTAGTAACTGTTTTTTATTTTTATTTTTAGTATTTTTAAAATTTCTATATGCCGTTATTTGTATTAACTGTACTGAGATAAAATAAGTCAGAACAATGGCGTGTTTGTATGTTTACATTTTATCACCTTTATTTTGTCAAGATATTTTATCTCCTGTAATAAACAATTATATCTTCTTTATGTTTTTTAAACTCTAGATTATTTCCTTTGTGTGCCAATACTTTTGCACAGGACTGTATGTTTTAGTTATTATTGTTGTTTTTGTTGTTGTTTTTGTCGTTGTTGTTGTTTATGAGATGATGATGATGTTGATGATGATGATGTTGTTGATGATGATGATGATGTTGATGATGATGTTGTTGATGTTTATGATGATGATGATGTTGATGATGATGATGATGATGTTGTTGTTTATGATGTTGTTGATCAGAATCAGAATCAGGTTTATTGGCCAAGTGTGCTGATGTTGACACACACAAGACAATGCAGACGATGAGATACAATATAGACAGAATGAGTATTAAATATGAATACAGAATATATGACTGATCAGTTATGTACATAACGTGTGAGAAGTTCATGCTAGTGTAAATAACAATATTCTTATGTACAATATACAGCAGCAGTAGTGTGTGTAATATATACAGATGATGTGATGACTGACAGTCCTGATAATGCAGTACTTATAGATATGAAGCAGTGAATATAATTATGGTGAGGTGTTAATCAGGGTGATTGTCTGGGGAAAGAAACTGTTCCTGTGTCTGGAAGTTTTAGTAAACAGAGTTCTGTAGCGCCTGAGAGAAGGGAGGAGCTGAAAGAGGTTGTGTCCAGGGTGTGAAGGGTCAGTAGTGATTTTTACTGCCCGCTTTCTGGTTCTTGTATGGTACAAGTCCTGGGGGGTGGGCAGGGGGGCACCAGTTATTTTGTCTGCTGTTTTTACTGTGCGTTGCAGTCTGTTACTGTCCTGTTTTGTTGCTGATCCAAACCAGATGGTGATGGATGTGAACAGGACAGATTCAATGACTGCAATATTGATGATGATGATGATGATGATGTTGTTAATGTGCAGTAGTGATTTGAATATAATTGTAATCCATGTTGGCGTCAGGTCATGATGCCTGCTCGGAGCAGCTCAGGGGGAATCTCTAATAATAAAGTCAAATACTCCAGACTAGCAGACAGCGATGAAGGTTACATCGATCTGCAGGTGAGGAAGAGTAACTCTTATATGGAATTATAGTTATTTTCATCTTCATCTCCATTTATCCACTCTGTCCGTAATCTTTGTGTGATTAGCTGAGAAAAACAAGAGAGAAAAAAAACCTGAGCAGATTTTGAACCCTGTAAACTAAGTAAAAATTTATATATATATATATTATATTTAGTATATTATAGAAGCCCTTAAGCCTTTATTTTCTCACATCTACATTACAGCACAGTGAAATTGTTTCTTCACATATTATGAAGTGAAATAAAAACCTGGCTTCTTCTTCATTACCCTGCACGCATAATTAAATAATTAACCATTATTAATTATTAATAATAATGAACAGAATCCAGGCTTTAGTGTACAGAATTAGTACATTTTGCTAAATCTAATCCGAGACTGAAGCGAGTATAACACAGAGCTTCGTTTCTGTGCTAATCTCACATACGTTATTGACGCAGTGGATAAACATTAGGCTGATAAACACCATGCTGTCTCACATTTCAGCCGATTGCTGTTGTGCACGATACTTTACATTACCTCATGTAGCTGCTGCTATAATACTAATGTGTTCGTTCCAGTATTTCTGCACACGTAATATTGTTGAACACAGTATACACACTGTCTTTTGTCCTTTTGTCTTGTATTGTTTGTTTGCACTGTATTTTGTCCTTTTGTCTTGTTTGTCTTGTCCTTCACTGTGTACACCAGGTCACACAGACACACTTGATGTATCTAGGACTACTTACTAAGTCCTTAGCTCTGTCTTTGTTTTATGTAGCACCACGATGCTGGAGAAACGTTGTCTCATTTCACAGTGCACTGCGACAGCTATATGTGTTTGTAATGACAATAAAAGCTTTTTTTCTTGACATCTTGACCACTTTATTTAATACATGTCTGTAGTTCCTAATAAACCCTGTGTCTTTTCTCCCAGTTTAAGAGAAGTCCACCTAAAGTTCCATACAAGGCCATTGCTCTGGCGACGTTTCTCTTCCTGGTCGGTTCGTTATTAATTATTATCGGCTCTCTGCTCCTCACCGGTTACATTCACGTTGAGGTGAGCTTATATACATTCTCTATTCTGATTGGTCAAAAGGTTTCAATTCTCTCTATCAGCAGTTCAGCAGTAAACGGTAACTTTTACTGTGAGAAGAATAAATGTTTATTTAAATGTTTTTATTGGATAGAAAATGAGTCTCCAGTGTCAGAGGTAAAGCTGTCATTTTAAATTTTTTTTTATTCCTGACATTTTCAGGACAGGGAAGTTTACTTGTCTACACACACACACACCTCTCTCTCTCACACCCACACACACACACACACACACTCTCTCTCACACACACACACACACATCTCTCTCACACTCTCACACACACACACACACGCACACACGCTCTCTCTCTCACACACACACTCACATCTCTCTCACACACACACATCTCTCTCACACACACACACACGCACAAACACACACTCTCTCTCTCTCAAACACACACACACACACTCACATCTCTCTCTCTCCCTCTCACACACACACTCTCACATCTCTCTCTCTCTCACACACACACACACACACACACACACACACACACTCACATCTCTCTCACACACGCACACACACACACACTCACATCTCACACACACACTCACTCACATCTCTCTCTCTCACACACATAAACACACACACATACTCTTACTCACTCACTCACACACACACACACACACAAACACACACACATACTCTTACTCTTTCACTCTCTCTCTCACACACACACACACACACACACACACACACACACACACACACTCACTCTCTATATTCCTAACATTTTCAGGACAGGGAAGTTTACATGTCAGGGTTTCTCAGTACCATGACAAAGCTGATTTTTTGGTCTTATTAACTTTGACGGAGGAAGAGAGAGGGAATGAGGTGGGTGTTTATAGCACAAGCGAGAAGAGAAACCAGGTTCACGGACGTACGTTGAATGTAACCATAAAGTAATAAAAAGTTAATATCTCAAAAAATAAATTAAAGAACAGCGTATTTGGCAAGCTGCTGCGGTCACAGCGTCTGCTTCATCACACCACTCTGAAACATCATGACATCAAACTCATTCACTTCTAAAGATATAATTTGTCTCCGGAACTATTTTCACCCTCGGGTTTAGAACCTATAAGACGTTGTGTACTTTCTGTGTAGTTGAAGCTTGCGTCGTCTCCCTGGTTGAACCGTAGAGCCAATACAGTGGGTGCCAATACTTTTATTTCATGAAGACAGAAAGCCGTTATACACCAAATGGATTTTTTTTGTGAAGTGTGTATGTGTGTGTATGGTATGTAGAGAATGTGTAGAGTGAACAGGTTGTTGTGATTATATATATATATATATATTGAAAATGATTTCCATGTTTTATTTTTATTCTCTCAGAATCCAGACCGTACGATTCCCGTGCTCATCATCGGAGTGCTCATCTTCCTCCCTGGCTTTTATCACCTGAGGATCGCCTACTACGCCTCGAAAGGATACCGCGGTTATTCCTACGACGATATTCCAGATTTTGACGACTGATCCCGATCCTGATGGACAGTAATACACAAGCTGCATGACGCCTTTCCTCGTAGTTTCACTTCCTGCCACAGAGATCCGGGACGAGCGCACGGACATCCGCCGCGTCGTCTATCCGTTACACAAAATAAATAAATACGCATCGAAAATATTCTGTTATGCAAAATAGAATTTAGCGCTACGCACGAAACGCCAAAAGAAATGTCTTTGTACGTTTACGTGCTGCGTTTTTATGTACGATGTGACGTGTGACGTGCAAATAGTTACAAGTATAATAAACTATTTTTTACAGTATTGCTACATTATGGTTCATAAAGAACACCTTTCTAGTGCCGCTGGCTTCGTCTGCGTGCACTTACATGTTATACGTATCGTGTCTACCACAAGGGTGATTAAGCTTCGATAGGGTTGGGTGCAAAGGTTTGTGCCCCCTTCGAGCTTTTGAGTAAAAAAAATTCAATGAAAATGTTAAAAAATTATTTGTAGGCTTCCATAGAAAACAAAATGTAAAAAAAAAATATCTGAAGAATATTTATTTATTTGGAGTAATAAGAAAAAGACAGGATGATTTTTTTTTAACTTTTCAATGAGAAAGAAAAAGAAGCTGTTCGCAGATTATGAAGGTAAAAAGAAATAATATAATATAATGTTTTACAATATGCAATCACAATATGTTTTTCTCAGATATTGCTTTAATTGTGATTTTTTTTTTTTTTTTAGTAAATCACCTGATTTTTTTTTTAATTTTTTTTAAACGATTTTATTTTGTTGAACCCTATTCAGTTTAAAATAAATTATTTTTGTAGACACTAAAGGCGGGGTCTCCTTTGCCAATGTTGACATTTGAAATCACCAAAACAAACACGCCCCTAACCCAAATAGGTCCCACCCCTGTATTGATAGCTCCGCCCACACATACATACGTAACCCAGGCAACTAACGGAAAGAAACGTGTCTTTATCATAGCTGAAGTGAAGAACAATACGATTGTAGATAAACAAACAAGCAAAAATGACACACAATCATAATCATGTAAAGGACAAAGACATATATTAGTTCTGTGTAACAAAGCAAAACCAACGTTACTCACCTATCGAGAAGGAAAAAAGCGCCTCGGCGTCTTAAGTAAAGTTGGTCACATATTCACAGATTGGAGTTTCCCGAGTCAATAACTCCTGAGCTAAACGCTGTTACTACACAAAACACGGTTGTAGCTGCGTCTCTACATTACTACGATAGAAAAGAGGTGTTATTTGTGTAGTAACAGCGTTTAGCTCAGGAGTTATTGACTCAGGAAACTCCAATCTGTGAATATGTGACCAACTTCCTGCTCCTTCAGTTCTCTCCAGCGCTGGAAAGCTGATCCTATATTAACACGTCCTACTTCTTACCTTATCGTAAGTCTTTCTTCACTTTCTTTCTTTGTTTTTATCCTCCA
>NC_083479.1:20055977-20068477 GCF_030014155.1 Tachysurus vachellii
CTTACGAACCACCGATCTACCTTTAAAGTGGTACTTTAAGAGGTTTTAGTGTGTTTAACTTAAAGGTACAGAACACACACCTTCCCAGGTGAAAGATACTGAAGGTTCAAAAGACGCGATCATCATGTTACCACACAAGCTTAGAGGAGGAGCCTTTTATTTCAGAGACAATCTAAAGGATTTTAAAGTTTATTGGACTAGAATGCTAAATATTTCTTTAACAATCAGGAACCGAGTCAGGAACCCGAAATGGTTCTTGTTTTTGACATTTTTTATTTACAAGAGTTAGATTATAAGTATAACATTTTGTGTATAAAGGTAGTATTATATATCTGTAATAAACCTTTATTATTATTATTATTATTATTATTATTATTATTATTATTCAGGTGAGGATGCAATAAGTTAACCAATAAATAATGCAACACAAGTCATTATCACAAATGTTTATCGCTTCATATAAATCGATATCCAGTCCATTATGGGTCTCAGGTGACAGTCATGAGAAAGGAATTGGCTAAAAACATCAGCTATTAAAACAGGAAGACGATCATAAGAGGTGGGAATCAGATGCTGGAATTACATTAGGGACGATCTGAGAGTCACGTCTCTGAGATACGACAAGGACAAGTGTCAGAGGTCTGAGATGAAGCGCTAGCACATGTTTGTGTATCCTGGAGTGTTTACATCCTCTTACATCACACCTGGACATTCATAGCTACGTTTTGTTTAACTATAAACAAATGAGCTTTCTTTTTTTTGACGGTAACTAGACGAACCGCAAACCTGCCTTACCGCTTTACCTCCGACTGTGTAAAAAAGAGCGCTGACACTGGAGACTCCTTCTATAAATATAAACATCTCCTTAAAGAAAATTTCAGCATATCAACCATTTCAAATATTATACATGTTTTTTTTTTATTTCCGTTTATCCCAACGAACAAACTGTTGCTATAGAAAAAATAACGGAGAGTATTAATATAATTAATCAGCATTTTTTAATCAACCAATCAGAATTTGTGAGTATTCATCAGCACTCGGTAGAAGACTCAGAAAATTTCCAGTGTGGTGGTTTTAAGACCACTGATGCGCTCGCGTGGGAAAGAAAAGTGCACCCAGTCGAAGCCTTGTGATTAGCGAGGGAACTTTAAAAACACGCTCCATCATTATCTCGGTGCCTGAAAGCCACTCTGAGCTCTGATCATGATCCTCTTTGGAGCGTTGAAGCTGTCCTGGATGTTTTTTTTTCATGAAATATTCATTAAAGTGAACGAAGAGCCTGAACAAGAGCATTATGGACATATGGCTGTAACCTGAGCTCGTGGTCGATGAGCTGAACCACAGAGATCTCATTTAAAGCCTGCTGGAAAGCAGCAGTTTACTTACAGAGTCGAGCTGTAAGACTTGTGATTGTATAATAGAGAAATTATTATGATATCACACACACACACACACACACACACACACACACACACACACACACACTGTCAGTTTGGTAAGAACTCACATTAGTACCAAATCGAACAAAATCCAAACAAAGTGTTCAAGACTTCTGAACTCATAACCTTCTCGATGCTGGTGTAGAACTTTAACCGCCACCTTTACCGTTGTTGTAATGTACAGCTACGTAGCACAGGTTTATCACTATAGTGTCAATACTTAGTGCCAATATTTATTTTCTGGACAGAATCGTCTCTAGAAGGTCAAACGATCTGAAAAACACTGGACTTAAAGTAATAGCACTGGGTGTAACGAAGAAAGAAAGGAATGAAACAATTACCATAATTAACAATTGAACAATAGAGTTTGTGAGGTTTGAATAGGAGGAGTGGATCGAAACTAAACAGGAAACAGGTGAGCTTGAGTTCAGGTGAGTGAGAGAGTAGGAAAAGCTGGACTGGATCAGGATCCGGTGCTGGTTTCTGGATCGGCGGTTGGATCAGGTGACGATTAAAAACAACAAAAATTCAGAAATTGAAAAGTTTAGAAAATTACAGTTAGGTTAAATTTCCTTAACTTTTATTGCATTTTTGGCCAAAATAATTGTAGAAACTCATTTGGTGTCGGTTTAGCGATAGGGTTAGCGGTGCTTAGCTCATGGGTATAAATGCTAATATTTAATCTTTTAAACTTTTGTGTACTGTCGTAGATCGTAAATTTCTATTTTTATCGTGTTTGTCATTGGCTCTTGTGATCCAATCGTTTAAACGTTCAATCAGAATTGCAAAAATTTAAGAAACGTAACCTAAAAATGTTAGAACTTACAACCTGTTTTTTATGTTTGCTGCAATTGTTTTGTCAGAAATCAAACAAAATCCAAACACTTTAACTTTCCTTTGTTTAATTTGTACAATTTTCCTTTTGTTGCAGAAAATCCACAGATTTAATAATGTGACAAACCTATAAACACTAATGCAGACATGAAAAAGTCATTATTTTAATACCTAGAATATTTCTAATGTAATAACGGTAGGTGTGTTGTAATGGTAGTCATGAATTTATTCGATATTCTCCTTTTAAATTTGTAACAATCCAAAGTCAGTAGTTAGTTAAGGTGAAAACTTACATAGAAAGTTCAATTCAATTAAATTTTATTTGTATAGAGCTTTTAACAGTGGACATCGTCTCAAAGCAGCTTTACAGAACATAAGAAACGTAATACAAAAAGTTTAATATTATACAAAGATTCAAGATTAATATTAGACTTATATTTAAATGTGTTTATATTTTCACTAATGATGAAGTGTGTTATTGCGTGTTATACATTAAAGTTATGGAGTTTGGTTATGATTAGTGTTCAGGTTTCGTGTTTGTACCTTTTCTTAAACCGTGATGAGTACGGAATTAAACAAAATTCAAAAACTTTGCATTCTCACTCACTCTCTCACTCGTTTTCTACCGCTTATCCGAACTACCTCGGGTCACGGGGAGCCTGTGCCTATCTCAGGCGTCATTGGGCATCAAGGCAGGATACACCCTGGACGGAGTGCCAACCCATCGCAGGGCACACACACACACACACTCTCATTCACTCACACAATCACACACTACGGACAGTTTTCCAGAGATGCCAATCAACCTACCATGCATGTCTTTGGACTGGGGGAGGAAACCGGAGTACCCGGAGGAAACCCCCGAGGCACGGGGAGATCATGCAAACTCCACACACACAAGACGGAGGCGGGAATCGAACCCCCAACCCTGGAGGTGTGAGGCAAACGTGCTAACCACTAAGCCACCGTGCCACCCAAACTTTACATTATTATTATTATTTTTTTTTAATTTTTATACATTGTTTTGAGAGATAAGTTCGGCTCAATAGTTATCCTAGGATTTTGTTTTTCTTTGAATTTCTTTGAACTTTGAATTATTCTTCCAAAAACTAAAAAATCTTCACTTTTAATAATACAAAGGCTCTGAAAAATGCAGCTCAGTCTTTAGAAAATTAGACTGAAAAGTTACAAAGGTTTGAGTCGACGTTGTGGTTAGTATTAGAGACTTCTTCAACTTTTACATCAACAGTTTGCCTTAGAGAGCAGGTTGATATGATATTCATCTTTGGATTTAAATGAATAAAATATTAAATATTAGTTTACAAACCTTTGGTCTCACTTTTGTCAAATTTGGACTTAAAATGAAATTGCATTTCTTCATTCATATGAAATGAAAAAAAAAACACTTTTCTTTACACTGAATTTCTGAAATGAGAAAACAAGCTGATTTTAGTAACTCTTTAGTCACTCTTGCGAAAGCTGACACGTAGAGAAACGTGAGTAGATAATATTTAGTTTAGTGAGTGAAACTTTTCTTACATCTTCATACTTTTTTTACTTTAGAAACTTTATAAACTAGGGTTTTGTTAACTTCTTGTCACGTTTTTCAAACGTGTTCCATCTCAAATGACCTGAAATGAATTGGAGTTGGAAGCGAGATTATTAGGGAATTTGTTTTTTTTTTCATACCTAAATTTCATGCTTTCTTTCACATAAAATTACACTCATTACTTCTTACGAGATTAAGTTTCGGTATCTGGCTTCTAATGGACTGCGCAGCTGAACCAGTTTGTTCGAAACGTGATTCCTGAAAGTCCACAGATCACGTTGCTGTCATAAACCATACACACCTTATTACACACACACACACAGTCAGAGCTCAGGCACTTCCTCGTCAGACTTACATTTAAGGATTGATAAATGACTTACAAAGTGACAAGGTGACAAATCTCAGGGTGTTAACACACACACACACACACACACATGTCCATAAACACGCATAAACACACAGACACACGCTGTGGAGATCAGGGTGTGAGCTCAGTGGTAGAGACAGATTTGTTTGCACTTCCCTCCCATCTATTAGTACAATTTGCATGGTGTTGAAGTCAGCCTTGTGTCCACATAGAAGACGATTCCTTCTACACAACTCTCACACTTTCACACCTTTCGGTCCTTTTCTTGAGGCTGATACTTATGGCTTTGTTTTTGGGTCAACACAAATGTACTTATGTAGGGCTGAAAATATTCTTAAACAAATATTTCCATTATTGTTTATAATTTATTGTTTATAACTAGTTTAAAGACTTTTGTAATGTCTCACTTTTGTACTTCAAATCCTTCACATCACACGGCATTTCTGCAGCACATTTTATACACCACGCATCAACAAAAAAAACTAAATAAAAAATGTCTTACAGCATACAGTTTGATTCACCTCCTGCAGTTGAGTCGACTCAGAGTCGAATCGGTTTCTCCACACAGTTTACTTTCGATAAATGGAGGCCATGCAAAACAAAACACACTTGTAGGTTCTTGTATTTCAGTTCTTGTAGGTGAGTTGTTTCAGAGTCACTTCCTCGTTAGAGTTCACTTATAAGTGGATCAGGCAACACACAATATTACAGCACGTTTGATTCGCCTCCTGAGGGTGAGTCGATTCAGATTCGAATCAGATACTCCAGAGAGTTAATTCTGAAATGAACGCTCAGCATGTTTAATTCACTTCTTGTAGGTGAATCGATTCAGAGTCACACCACTTTATCACTAGACATCACTTATAAACGGTTCGAGACCACACGCTCAGATGCTTTAGGACCCGAGCGATTTCCTAAAGAACCCACGACAGTTCTGTACAAACAGTCAGATCTATCTAATCTCTTCTCCAGAGAACAACTGACGAATCCACTAATCTCTCTCTCTCTTGCGATTAATCTCCATTATGAGACTTTTCTAGCCGTTTCTTGTTTCTTGTGTCCATCTGCCCGTAGCATCTGTTTGGGTCAGTAAAGGCCAAACGGAACTGGCACAGTAAACGGGTTAGCCAATTTTTTCTGGCCTCAGACAAATCAATGCTTTGCCCACTGTTATTAAATCTGAGACCGTGATCATGAACCCAGTTGGATATTAAACACCAACCGTCTGTTTCCTCCTTTCAGCACACAAACACAGTTAGTGGTTAGCACTAACTCTCTCAGCACACATTAGCACCCAAATGTCTGTGTTTATTGGTAAACGCGGGACCAGCAGGTTGCCATGGAGAGCACGGCTTCAGCGGGCTAAAGTAAAGAGACCTCACTTTTGCTTTGTTTGTTTTTTTTTTGCCACTTGTGCTCCGGGTCCTTCAAGTATCTCTTGTAGTTAGCCGTTGTTTATGGCGTTATGGCTTTAAGACCCCACCTCACTCCACCCCCTCGCTTTCAAGGAGATTTTACTGATTAGAGTCTGGACTAGAGGTCTGAGGTCAAAAGCACTAAAACTACTAAAACATTGAATTAGATCTTCATTTTTCAATCATATATCACAGTATATCACAGTTTTCAAAACATGACATTTAAAATAAACCTATTACGATTGCTAATATTAGCACCGCGTGATTTTCCAAAAAGTTTTTTTTTTTGGATACATTTATTGATAAAAGTTTTGAAACATTCATTCATTCATTTTCTACCGCTTATCCGAACTGCCTCGGGTCACGGGGAGCCTGTGCCTATCTCAAGCTTGTAAAAAAATGTAGGATGGAGTTAAGAATGACAAATTAAGCTGTTACCAAATGATAGATGTTGTGTTGTAGATTAGATTTTAATAATAACAACAACAACAAAAGTTTAGCTTGAGACAGCTAACCTAGCTAACCTAGCTAACTCCTGCAAGTCAGTTTTTTCGAAGCAGCTAACATTATTAGGTTCAAAAGTCTAAACGTTTCCTCTCATGGACTATTTGTTTTATACTCCACCTCTAGCTGGTTACTTCCTTATTGGCCAGGCTCCGCCCGTGGGCGTGGCCAGATCCGTTACAACAGGATGTCCGGGATAGATGTATTAATTTTATTGGGCAAAATACTAACCTTCATTCTTATGAAAAAAATACATTGTTTAACAAGCTACAGAACGTTATTATCTAACATAACTAGCATTGTGTACTTATTATCTTTAGCTAAGAATAGATTAAAGTAAAAGAAAGTTTGTCTATTGTTGATCTCAGCTGATTTTCCAGACATTGAAGGAGTTTTGTTTTGTATTGTATTGATGTTTTATGGTTATTACACTCAACCCTGATGGGACATGATGGTCGGTAAAAAAACAGCTTTGTGACTCAATGCTAAAGTTTCCGTATATGGAAATGAAATCACACTGAAGCAAACGCCAAAGGAAAGATTTATTTTTCTTAAAAAATGCCTCAGATTTTCTCTTTAGATGTTTTTACTTAAAAAAAAAACATAAAAAATAAAAAGAGGGTTAAAGTTAACTTCAGATCGATTTAACTGAGGATTCGTGTGGCTTTAAGTTCTAAAGCTCTTTTCATGAAAGCTCATAATAGTGTGTAAACATTCATGCAGAGAGAAACCGTGATGATCCATAACCCTGTCAAACACACACACACACACACACACACACACACACACACATCTACCTTTGTTCCTGTTAGGTAGCTTTAGGATTTGGCTTGATCTTCAGCAGCACACGGCCATCAGACACACTGTGTTTGCTTTCAGGACTTTGGCCTTAAACAGTGCTATAAACTCTATGACTCAACAAGTCAGAAACATCACAAGAGCTTCCAGATATGGTGGCGTGCAAAAGTTTTCGTCCCCCATAGATTTTGGTTTTGGAATGGAGAATGTTCCCGGAAACCAAATTTGGTTAAAAAAAAAATTGTGGTGAAGTTTATATAACAGTTGTGGAAGAATGGACAGAGGGATCGTCTCAGTCTGCCATCCTTCTAGATCCCTAGGTAGTGAATCAGTATATTATGAACACTAGTCTGGACTCTGATAAAGACTCTGACTCACTACACATCAGGACACTGATGACTCCATTTCCGGTGACATCACAATCATTTCCTCATCAGTGAATAAAAATGTGTAGCTCAATCCCACTCTTTTCTGTCACTTCATCGGACGCAAACAAACCGAATGTAGAACGTTAAATAAAGTTATTAATGAGTGTCATTAATGAGTTACTGATAGCAGCTGGACACTGAGACACTCAGACCTTATTCCCTTCCTTCCTTCCTTCCTTCCTTCTCTCTCACTTATTTCTTTCTTTCTTTCTTTCTTTTCCCTCTACATCTTTCTTTCTTTCTTTCTTTCTTTCTTTCTTTCTTTCTTTTCCCGCTCCATCTTTCTTTCTTTCTTTCTTTCTTTCTTTCTTTCTTTCTTTCTTTCTTTCTTTCTTTCTTTCTTTCTTTTCCCTCTTTCTTTCTTTCTTTCTTTCTTTCTTTCTTTCTTTCTTTTCCCTCTTTCTTTCTTTCTTTCTTTCTTTCTTTCTTTCTTTCTTTCTTTTCCCTCTTTCTTTCTTTCTTTCTTTCTTTCTTTCTTTCTTTCTTTCTTTCTTTCTTTCTTTCTTTCTTTCTTTCTTTCTTTTCCCTCTTTCTTTCTTTCTTTCTTTCTTTCTTTCTTTCTTTCTTTCTTTCTTTCTTTCTTTCTTTCTTTCTTTCTTTATTTCTTTTCCCTCTCCATCTTTGTTTGTTTGTTTCTTTCTTTCTTTCTTTCTTTCTTTCTTTCTTTCTTTCTTTCTTTCTTTCTTTCTTTCTTTCTTTTCCCTCTCTCTATCTTTGTTTGTTTGTTTGTTTGTTTCTTTCTTTCTTTCTTTCTTTCTTTCTTTCTTTCTTTCTTTCTTTCTTTCTTTCTTTCTTTTGCACTTTTGCACTTTTGCACTTTTACTTGTTCAGCCTCTCTGAGTTTTGAGATTTTGCATAAACCAAAACAGCACAGTGACCAAACCCTGAACAAGAAGTCAGCTTGCAGAGAGAAAAGCAAAACCTCTCAGACGATTTTAGGGCCGGATTTCTAGCCGGATTCTTTATGAGTAATGAATAAAGCTGTGTTATTGTCCTGCAGAGTGAGGGACGTGTCCTGGACGTGACAGAGTGTCGATACTGACACGAGCCTTGCCGGACGAGTGTGAGGTTCAGTGCTGACTCTAGACCTGAGAGTTACGTCATCTCCTCCGTCCACCAGCTCATTTGAATTGCTATAAAATGGAAATGAGGCCAGAATTGGAGTCAGTCCCTGGTCACATGATCAGTCTATTCCCTAATCTTTCTATTAGTATTTATCCATTGTGTATTTATTATCTTTAGCTAAAAGATGTTTTTTTGGTTGGTTCGCTGTTAGACAATAATAGGATGATCTTTTACATTTTACAGAGATTTTAAAAGTAGTTTACTTTTATTTAAACTAGCTAACTTCATTAAAAATTCTTTTTGTTTTTTTGTGTTTTTGCGTTAAACAACTTGAAATCGTAAGCACCGGATTCGTCTTGCAAACTCCTCCCTGTGATAGCTGTACTCAAGTTCATGGCACGTGAACACGAGAGCGTCCGAATGTGTGCCGTGATGATGTCACACGGCACATCTTCTTCATCTACAGAAATGTATCTGCGGAAAAATCCAACATGTTTCCAGCACTGAAACATCTGCTGAACATCCGACGCTGTAAAATCTCAATCTCCTCTGAATATCTCAGAGTTTGATTGATTTTGTGTTTATTTCTGTGAGCACTAAATGGCGAAGAGTTATAGATTTGCAGATGATTCACTCAGTTCCTGTGTTTTTTTCTATATTTGTTTCTATAGTAACGGCTCATTAGCAGCAGGGATACATAGCCGGATTAAAAAGTGTTATGAATTACAGAGGAGGTCTTGATTTTTGTCGGAAGGGTGTACAAACTTTTGCACTCAAGGCTCTATTTGTAAATATGCTAATGACATTTGGTAAAATTGTGTTAATTTGTATTTGTGGAGGATTAAGGTTTGTTTTTTTTTCCCTCATGTTTTTTGTCTCTCAGTTAAGGAGATGTCTGTGATTGTTTGATCATCTGCCATGGCGATGAAGGAGCTTCCTGTACCTGGAGTTTTGATTCCTGCTGCTGTGCTGCTCTGCGTTCTCAGTGAGTCAGGATAACGATATCTAACTAAAGGATGAAGATGTGCATTAATTAGATGAGAGGATAATCAGTGTGTGTTGTCCATGTTAGTTGGAGTTGGAGGTGAGCAGCCTGTGCTGAGGGTGAAACAGGGAGGTTCTGCGCTGCTGAATTGCCCCCTCAGTCCTCCTGTAGAAGAGGTTTCCTCTGCTTCGCTGCACGTCGTCGAGTGGGTGCGTCGGGATTACGACATTCCCATCCTCATCAAGTTCGGAGCACATGCACCAAGAGTGCATCCCAGATATGAAGGTGAGCTTCTCAGAGTGAAGCAGCATGACTCACCTAGCAGTGTGTGTGTGTGTGTGTGTGTGTTAATGTTTAGCAGCAAAGGTGTAAAGAGATCTGCTGATGATGTAAACTAATCAAAACAGAGCTCCATTACTGAGAGATTAAGGAAGTAAGGAAGGAAGGAATAAAGTTAGGAAGGAAGAAAGGAGGGAAGGAAGGAGGAAAGGAAGGAAGTAAGGAAGCAAGCAAGTAAGTAAGCAAGGCTGGAAGTAAGGAATGAAGGTAGGAAAGAAAGAAAGAAAGAAAGAAAGAAAGAAAGAAAGAGGGAAAAGAAAGAGGGAAAAGAAAGAGGGAAAAGAAAGAAAGATGGAGAGGGAAAAAAAGAAAGAAAGAAAAGAAAGAGGGAAAAGAAAGAAAGAAAGAAAGAAAGAAAGATGGAGAGGGAAAAGAAAGAAAGAAAGAAAGAAAGATGGAGAGGGAAAAGAAAGAAGGAAAGAAAGAAAGAAAGAAAGAAAGATGGAGAGGGAAAAGAAAGAAGGAAAGAAAGAAAGAAAGAAATTGAATAGATATACATGTCTAGCTGGCTAAGAAATGTAAATAATGCTAATAGGGCTAATTAGCAAGGTATATTAGCTACAATATCTTTGTCTAGCAGTTTAACTTTTTTTTTTTTTTACATAAGATGAAATCCTAATAAAGCAAGATAGCTAAAGATTCTTTGAGCTCGCTAATAAAACAAGTAATATTTTTCCTTGTAGTCATTAAAGCACTTAATTAAATATGCTAATCCAGCTAGCTAATAATGGTAGATAAATGTAGACAGTTAGCAAGACATCCTAGTTAAGGTTTCTCTAAATGATTAGTTAAAATGAGTTAGCTTTAAGCAGGCTCCTCTAGCGCTCCTGCTTCCCTAATCCCTACACCTTGTTGCCGTGTCACTCCCGACTCGCTGTAACTGTACACTTCCTTGCCCGACGTTTTCCTCGTCTCATTACATCATTCAGTATTGTGTGCCTCGAGGCTGCAGCACAAAGGCTGCATGAATAGGATACCTGAGTCAATGGCTTGTGAGTGGAGCTTGTGCTTGAAAAGGCATACAATGGCACTAATGTGGAGGAGACGACGGCTGCCGTGGTTACGCGCAGAGTCCGAGCGCCATCCCGCCCTCTAGCTCAGGGGGGTTTGACGTTATGACCTTTCATTAGCCAAGAGAAAGATTTCATTAGCTATCGGTGTAGGTGTGGGATGGGCCACATCTGGCCGTCGCTCTGTTTCCTAGACGATTCAGGAAGGAATGTCTGTCACCCAGGAAGGAACGTGTAACACGGCTAACGTCGCTAACACTCGATGGATCAGCATGTGCTGTAAAACTATTAAGGGTTCGATTGTTAGCATGGTTTAAGTGTGATTTTATCTGCGTGTGATTTGAAGCCCAGGTGATGTTCATTGCCTCAGTATCAGATGATTGCTTGTGATTTTCATGGGATTTCCGTTTCCTCAAGCGCAGAATAATCGCTCGCTGTTCAAATCCCACAGCATTCTAATAGGACGTGTTGATGCTAAATAAAGACCGGGTGGAGGATTGATGGAGCTCATCCAGTTACATGATTTAAATAATAATAAGTGGTGTAATAAAACACTTCTCGTAATACTGGTTTAGATTCAGAAGCATCCTGCAGTCCAGTTCCAACTGAAATGAGATTTTTATGTTAAAGTTGTCAGACTCACAGTTCACCTTAGCATAGCGTTGTGTTCTCCAGACAGTACGACTGGTTTTATTCCTCCTGCACTTTTTAACACATTTGTCTTGCAGCTCCAAGGTTGGGGTTTGATTCCTCGAGCTTCCATTGCTCTCAGGGGATCTCTCAGGGTTCTCCAGTTTCTTCCTCTTTCTTTCTTTCTTTCTTTCTTTCTTTCTTTCTTTCTTTCTTTCTTTCTTTCTTTCTTTCTTTCCTCCTTCCTTCCTTCCTTCCTTCCTTCCTTCCTTCCTACCTTCCTTCCTTCCTTCCTTCCTTCCTTCCTTCCTTCCTACCTACCTTCCTTCCTTCCTTCCTTCCTACCTTCCTTCCTTCCTTCCTTCCTTCCTTCCTTCCTTCCTACCTACCTTCCTTCCTTCCTTCCTTCATTCCTACCTTCCTTCCTTCCTTCCTTCATCTCTCAGTACTGGAGCTCTGTTTTGATTGGTTTAGATCATCAGCAGGTCTCTTTACACCTTTGCTGCTAAACATTAACATAACATGTCTATAAACAGATAACAGAATAAAAAATGGTGTGTTATGTAATGGTGAGTGGCATTATATTATAATACTGATATAATAACGCATGTTCTGCAAAAAAGTTGCCTTAAGCGTTTGACTCTATAAAGCGTAAACTCGGTGTGGGAGCGCGGCGCTCTGTCTCCATAACGTATTATTAACATCTCTCCATAACAAGGAAACTAAACACTTTCCTGATGTAAAACAGCAGCAGAACAAAGACGCCTGGAAGGATTTGGGGTCTGGCGTCTCCTCTAACACCGAGCTCACGCTCTGTTTGGGGAACAACAAAAGACTGAAGGATTTTCACTCAGGTGAAGATCTCTGTTAACGTCCAGGAAGGTGATGATGATGAGGAGGAGGAGGAGGAAGAGGGGGAGGAGGCATGGGGTGTCATTTACTAGCCCTCGGGTCTGAAACCACGGCTCGTTGTACTGTAGTGTGTTTTTGTGTTACTCCAGAACTTGACTCCTGAGAGTCAAAACGGTCAAGAAACTCCCTCCTTTTATTTCACTCCATGTGAACGGATTTAAAAGCTATATTTTTTTTAATGACTTTTCGTATCAGACGCTGCTTTTTTTTTGCGGTTTCACCTGA
>NC_083479.1:20078477-20100977 GCF_030014155.1 Tachysurus vachellii
TGTGAACTAATAGAGATCTCAGCCTCACGTGTTGAGAGAGCAGCTTCACTTTATTCACCACCAGGGTATAGAGCTGGATTTGTGCTTGTGTGACCAATCGCTGATCATCATTAATCCCAACATCCAATCACTGCTGTCTGTTAATCCTAACATCCAATCCCTGATTCCTGGTGTCCAACTGCCATACAGTTATTCCCAACATCCCATTACTGATCGCCATTATTCCTGATGTCCAATCACCAATCACTGTTATTGCAAAACATCCAATCACTAATCACCGTTATTCCCACCAACCAATCACTGATCACCGTTATTCCCACCAACCAATCACCGATCACCGTTATTCCCACCAACCAATCACTGATCACCGTTATTCCCACCAACCAATCACTGATCACCGTTATTCCCACCAACCAATCACTGATCACCGTTATTCCCACCAACCAATCACTGATCACCGTTATTCCCACCAACCAATCACTGATCACCGTTATTCCCACCAACCAATCACTGATCACCGTTATCCCCACCAACCAATCACTGAACACAGTTGTGGTATGTGGCATCTTAGTGGTTAAGGAGTTGGACTACTGATCAGAAGTTTGTGAGTTTGATCGCAGGTCCACCAAGCTGCCACTGCTGGGCCCCTGAGCAAGGCCCCTAACCCTTAGTTGTAAATATTATGGTGCCATCACAACATCCTTTTAATGTCTATAAGAAATAAGCTATAATCTGTTATATTCTATTCTTATAAACTATTCTGTTTAAAGTATCTTTAGAAAAACTGCCTTCTTCTTCATATGATGCCTTTTGACCTGCAATTGACGATGCAGTAACTATGCAACTCAATCGATGATGTCATCTGTTGTCCAAACGTTGTAGTGACTTACTGAATTACTTTCCCCTGAAAAAAGTTGCTAGCTGTTCCCAGATCAGATTGCGTGCTTGTTTCTTTGCTGTATCACACTGGAAAGTTTGTTGGAAAGATTCCCTGATTCACATGGAACCGGAATGGCAGTGAAGTCAGATGAGCAGATACCGCCACCTTGTGTTGGAGTCAGGAATCACAGATCATTTTTCTCTCTTCTTCACTTACAATCGTTCTTAAAATGTTCTTTCTTCATCTTCTAACAGGTCCTCCGTTTATCCTGATTCCCCCGACGGACACCGTCCTCAATATGTCCCACAATGCCTTGCTGCGGTGCCAGGCTGAGGCCGATCCTCCCAACATGACCTACGTGTGGATGAGAGACGGAGACAACGTCTACCATATAGAGTGCGTCTCCATGGTTACGCTGAGACACAATCATCAGCTTCAGCATCTGCATCAGCCGGACTTTTTAGTTAGACTTGTTCATCATGATTTTGTTTGTTATCGTGTGTTTTGTTAGATCTCTGAAGTCTCGTGTGAAGGTGATGGTAGACGGAACACTACTCATATCTAAATTAATCCCCAAGGATTCTGGGAAATACACGTGTATGCCTACGAATGGCCTTCTGACTCCGCCTACTGCCTCAGCCACACTTACAGTGCGACGTATGTATATGTGTGTGTGTATTATTATTGTTATTATTATTATTATTATTATTATTATTAATAATAATAATAACAATAATAATAATAATAATAATAATATTAATACATTTACGTTAATAAGCTTAAAGTGTTTGATATTGAATAATATATTTAATATATTATGAATTTTGCATTTGTTTTATATCATATATACGATTGTATAATTTTATATATTGTTTTTCATAATAATAAATAATAATGATAATAATAATAATAATAATAATAATAATAACTAGAACGTACATTTCCTGAAGAAAATGTGAATGGTGCTTGCATGTGGCAAATCCCGGAGGCTAGTCGAGACGAGCGTGTGACGTCATCTGAATATTCTTGAGGAAGTTTTTCTCATTGTGCTGAGTGTTTTGATATGTCACATGTCCATGTTGTGCTAATTTTTTATTTTCATGTGACATCACGTAACATTATGTGATATCATCAGAATACACGTGAGGAAGTTCCTCTCATTGTTCTGAGTGTTTTGATATGTCACATGTCCATGTTGTAAAAAGTTTTTTGATTTTTCATATTTTGGGGGCGGGGCTGCGGCACAACCGAAAGGCCAGTTGGTACACCAATTTAAAAGTTTGTTCAGAGTATCACCCTAAAGTTTGGTGTAGATAGCTTGCCGAGTTATAAACCTCCAAAGTTTATAATTGGAGTCTATATGAAAAAAGGCCACTTTGAGACCCGGTGATGGAAGTACCGCTACTCGGATCGCTTAGAAAAGTGATAGCACACCTCTCCTCAATGAGCCGGTCGATTTGACACGTCATTCATGGGTCTAGGACATGTGTTACTGTATGGTTGTGTACATGACCAGAACATTTTTTATTTATATCTGTGCGTTCTTAAATTTAGGTTTAATTTTTTTTTTTTATATATATATATAAAAATGTTCTATATATTTTAAAAATAAATGTCTTGAAATAAGGGGGGCACGGTGGCTTAGCGATTAGCATGTTCGCCTCACACCTCCAGGGTTGGGGGTTCGATTCCCGCCTCCGCCTTGTGTGTGTGGAGTTTGCATGTTCTCCCCGTGCCTCGGGGGTTTCCTCCGGGTACTCCGGTTTCCTCCCCCGGTCCAAAGACATGCATGGTAGGTTGATTGGCATCTCTGGAAAATTATCCGTAGTGCACAGGCTCCCCGTGACCCGAGGTAGTTCGGATAAGCGGTAGAAAATGAATGAATGAATGAATCGACAGGTTTTACTTCCAAAATCTGCTTTGCTTTAATGGACCTTGGTTTCTGTCCACATCAGACCCAGCGCAGGTCACCCAGATGCCCGAGCAGATCTTCCTGCCTACAGGAATGAGAGGTGTGATCTCCTGCCCGCTGCTTTCGGACCCCCCTCTGCTCCGAGTGGACTGGACCAAAAATGGAAAAGCGCTGGACCTGAATGCTGTGAGTGTCTGAACCTTTTCTCATCCAGAACACACGCACATGTCCTCTATCTTCATAATCCTGCTCTCTGTCTAATAACTTCATTTCTCTATTCATCTATTATATGTTCCTGCTCTCACTCGATTCAGTACCCAGGCTGGATCCTGACCTCAGACGGTTCCGTCGTTATCACTACGGCTAACGACGACGCGGTGGGCGTGTACACCTGCACTCCGTATAACAGTTATGGTACGATGGGCCAATCAGAGCACACCACCGTCATCCTGCAGGTCAGACTCTCAGATCCAATATGTCTAAAAATATGACAGGTTTCATTCACTTCTCATAAAACTAATAGAGGAAGTGAGAGGAAGTGAGAGGGAGTGAGAGGGAGTGATAAAGAAGGCTGTGATGTGCTGCACTCTTACAGGACCCTCCATCGATTGCACTCGCTCCGCAGAAGGAGTACAGTACGGAGGCGGGAAGGACGCTGATCGTTCCCTGCCAGGCACACGGAGATCCTCCACCTACAGTCACATGGGCCAAGGTGAATTCTCAATTCTGATTGGTCAGAAAGTGTATGAACACACTCGTTCAAAAGCGTCACCATTTCTATAGTAACAGCAAGACCGAGGATTTCTGTAAGAGGTGTTTATGCGTGGGATTGGGAAGAAAGAAAGAAAGAAAGAAAGAAAGAAAGAAAGAAAGAAAGGTAATGTAGGAAAGGAAGAATAAATGAATGAAGGAAGGAAGAAAAGAGGAAGGAAAGGAGAATGATGGAAAGAAGGAATGTTTGTAGTAGGAAACGAAGGAGTCTCCAGTTTCAGGGCTTTGTACAGTAGCAGTTAGAGGTTAAGTTTCTCTGACAATTTAAATACAGAGGTGTTTACAATGCGTGAATACAATGCGTGGCATTGGGAAGAAAGAAAGAAAGAAAGAAAGAAAGAAAGAAAGAAAGAAGGAAAGGAACAATAAAGTGTTTATGCTTTGCATTGGGAAGAAAGAAAGAAAGAAAGAAAGAAAGGTAATGTAGGAAAGGAAGAATAAATGAATGAAGGAAGGAAGAAAAGAGGAAGGAAAGGAGAATGATGGAAAGAAGGAATGCTTGTAGTAGGAAACGAAGGAGTCTCCAGTTTCAGGGCTTTGTAATAGTCTGAGTTAAAGCTTTAACTTATTATCCTCTTTGTTTTTTCATTACTCGCTCTATCTCTTCCCTGTCTACTACTCTCTCACTCTTTCTGTGTCACTTACTTCTCTCCCTTCCTCTACATCTCTTTTCTTTCTTTTCTTCCTCTCTCACCCTTTTTCCCACAAACCTCTCTTTTCTCTCTCTCTCTCTCCCTCTCTCACTCTCTCTTTCTCTCTCTCTCGCGTGCTCCCTCCCTCTCTCTCTCTCCCTCTCACTCTTTCTCTCTCTCTCTCTCTCACGCGTGCTACCTCTCTCTCTCTCTCTCTCTCTCCCTCTCGCTCTCTCTTTCCCTCTCGCTCTCTCTCTTCCTCTCACTTTCTCACTCTCTCTCTCCCCCTCTCCCTCTCTCTCTCTCTCTCTCTCTCTCTCTCTCTCTCTCCCTCCCTCCCTCTCGCTCTCTCTCTCCCTCTCACTTTCTCACTCTCTCTCTCTCTCCCCCTCTCCCTCACTCTCTCTCTCCCTCTCACTTTCTCACTCTCTCTCTCTCCCTCTCTCTCACTCTCCCTCACTCTCTCTCTCCCTCTCACTTTCTCACTCACTCTTTCTCTCCCTCTCTCTCTCTCTCTCTCTCTCTCTCTCTCTCTCTCTCTCTTTATCCCTCTCACTTTCTCACTCTTTCTCCCCCCCTTTCCCTCTCTCTATCCCTCTCACTTTCTCACTCTCTCTCTCTCTCCCCCTCTCCCTCACTCTCTCTCTCACTCTCTCTCTCTCTCTCCCCAGCTCAGTCCCTCTGTCTCTCTCCCTCTGTACTCTGTATCAGAAAATGGTTCTCTGCTCCTTCAGTCTGTGAGTAAAGATCATTTTGGTGAGTGGGAGTGCAGTGTGACGAACAGAGTCTCCACCGTCAGAGCCTCCACCACTGTCATAGTGCTCGGTGAGGATCAACATCACAACACACACACACACTAGACACACACACTCACACACACACATACACAAACACACAGAGGCAAAATGGAAATTCTCTGGAGATTTATGCTGTATCTTGTTCTCTTTCTGTGTGCCTGTGTGTGTGTGTGTGTGTGTGTGTGTGTGTGTGTGTGTGTGTGTGTGTGTGTCAGGTACAAGTCCTCATGCTGTGTCCTCCGTTTTCTCTGAAGTCGGAGAACACCAAGCCAATGTGTCCTGGGTGCCTGGATTTGATGGAGGATTTACACAAACTTTCACAGTCTGGTTAGTGTATAGAAGATCATTATCACTTCCGTGTGTGTGTGTGTGTGTGTGTGTGTGTGGACATTCAAGCTTCCTCCATACCAATAACATAATAAATACAAAAGTACTGGTACTATTCTTAATATTGTTGAATTCCGGACTCTGATTGGTCGAGCTGATTGCACCTTCAGGGTTGCCAGATTACAGAATAGTACACATGCACTTGTCGTTAGAGCTGAAATCTGAGATGTCTGACATCTGAATACTGAGATCTTGATTCACATTCTTTTTTTCAGGTTAAAGTGTGTGTGTGAAGATGAGGAGCAGCAGGACTGGCACTCGGCTCCTGGTCCGTCCTCCAGCACCAGCGTGCTGGTCAGTGATCTTCTTCCCTCCACCGAGTACCAGTTCAGCGTGATGGCTCACAACAAGCTGGGCAGCGGCCCATTTAGTAACATCACTACTGCACGAACCATGGGTCAGGACCAGTCTTTAATACTTCTATTAATCATTTCAAGATCCTGATCCTTCTTTTTTTTGCTTTCTTTGACTTCTTCCCTTTTTTTGCTTTCTATCCAGACGCACTTCCCACATCGCCCAAGCTGGAACCGCCCACGCTGCTATACTTTAACCAGAGCTCTGAGGGTGTTTATCTACGTTGGGCGGTGCCTTCGCCTCAGCAGCTACCTATCGACAGTTTTGTCCTCCAGTCACGTCTCGAGGATGGGGAGTGGTCGACTTTGGATGAGAACATCAATGCGAATAAGAGCGAAATGCTTGTTCAGGGATTGCGAAAGGTATTTTTTTTTTTTTTTTAGTGATTAGCAAAGCAATTAGTCTGACTCCACCCCCATATTAAAATCATCTCAGAAATTAGCCTGTAAAAGAAAATGTGTGTATTTGTGTGTGTTTATGTATGTCTGTGTGTTTGTTTGTTGTTGTTGTTGTTGTTGTTGTTTTTTTTTTTTTTTTTGGGGGGGGGGGGGGGTTTGCTGCGTGGGCAATAAAAAAGTATCCTTTTGTTTATTTTACATTGTAAGGGTTTTTTGAGGTTGAACGATTCTTATAGACACTCGAAGTCCCAATGAAATGCTTTGAGGCTGAGATTTGATTCTGCATGTTGACATATTTTCAGACTCTTGGATCGATTCACACAGCAGAAAATAGCAATGGAGATACACCATGTCAAACCTAAACACCTAGTACTTAGCAAACCGGTTAAATATTATCCAAAGCATATTATATGGAGGATTATATCAGGACAGTATCACTTTATTCAGGACATTATCTCAGCCGTCAGCACATTTAGAGCTTCAGGGTCGTCTTTAGGACACATAGTGATATTACTGAGATTTGATATTACTGACTCTTCTGAGGTAGCATTAAAAAGCCTCACCTTCGTTTACCATCTATAGAAAATCACATAACTCACAACTAGGGTTGCAAAATTCCGGGAATTTTCAAGGCTGGAAACTTTCCATGGGAATTAACGGGAATATATGGAAATAAACTGGGAATTTAAAAAAAATGCATAGTTGCCTATAACAAGGAACTTAAATGTAGTTAAAGAAAATCTTGCAGCATAATTTTGTTTAAAACAATAAGATTTAATGCAATTTAAGTTGATTTTGTACCCTGCGTTCCTCGGTCACTTGCACACAGCACACTGCTTACTGGAAGGCCATCGAGGCCAAACCCCCTGCAGGTACTTGCATTCTTCCATAACATGCACAGTAACACTTTATTTTAGGGTCATTTAAGTAGTTGCTTATTAGCATGAATATTAATAGACTATATATTGGCTATTTATTAGTACTTATTAAGCTCATATTAATGCCTTATTCTGCATGACCTTATTCTACATTCTTAATGGTACCCAATACCTAAACTTAATAACTACCTTACTAACTCTTAATAAGCAGTAAATTAGGAGTGTTACCACATGCAGATAATTTGATGACCCCCCCCCCCACACACACACACACACTCACTCCCCTGAAACAAAAAAAATAATAAAAAAAAATTCCTCTATAAAATAATGTTGATTACAATTAAGTTTATTATGTTTATTACAAGCATAATAATGTTTATTATGCTTTTGTGTTACTCAGTGAAAGAATCAGTTAAAGTTCTACTTACAATTAAATCAGTCAAGATGTCATTTTTAAAATTTGCATTACCTTGCATGCGCGTCTGCTTATGACCAAACAAAATGTTTATTTATGTTTGTATATGATATAGTTTATATAAATTTCCCTATATTTCCAAATAATTCCCATAAATTCCTGTAAATTTCCATAAATTCCCGTAAAGTTTCCAAATCCCGGAAACTTTCCGCCCCTTTGCAACCCTACTCACAACATACACGAACTCTCCTCCATCAGCCAAACATAACCTCCAAACATAAATCCTCAAACAAGTGGTGAAGATGCCATGGTCTCACCATCAACTCCATACAGCTCATTAGAGATAATTTACATTTTATTGAATAAGATAATACTAGGGGGCCACGGTGGCTTAGTGGTTAGCACGTTCGCCTCACACCTCCAGGGTTGGGGGTTCGATTCCCGCCTCCACCTTGTGTGTGTTTCCTCCGGGTACTCCGGTTTCCTCCCCCGGTCCAAAGACATGCATGGTAGGTTGATTGGCATCTCTGGAAAATTGTCCGTAGTGTGTGATTGCGTGAGTGAATGAGAGTGTGTGTGTGTGTGCCCTGTGATGGGTTGGCACTCCGTCCAGGGTGTATCCTGCCTTGATGCCCGATGACGCCTGAGATAGGCACAGGCTCCCCGTGACCCGAGGTAGTTCGGATAAGCGGTAGAAGATGAATGAATGAATGAAAAGATAATACTGACCTCAAACTGCACCATTTTCAGTCTGTGATATTTTCATTCATTGCCTTTGCCTTTCTGACATTTTGCAGAACTCCAACTATGAGTTAAGACTCCTGTCTCGTCATGGAGAGCAGCTGAGCATGCCCAGTCACTCGTTCAACATCTCCACTCTCGGTCAGTGCCTACGCCTCACTCCGCTTTCCTTCTCACTGCTCTGCTTGTTAGATGATTGCATTTTCTTGTAAATCATCCATTGTTCTGTTTGAGCAGCGAGCTGGAAATTTTAAAACACCCATATTTTTATTTTGCAGTCATGGATAATCCTAGTTCACGCTTCCCAGAGATGGAGCCTCGGCCACTATGGACTGGAGTCATGATTGGGATGGGTGTCCTGTGCCTTTTACTTCTGGTACTCTTGGTCACGGTGTGTTTGATCGGCCGTAAAAGAAACCGGCAACACAGGAAGATGATGCGAGGTAAAGAAACTATGCTTCGCTTTTCTCCACTAAAAAACATGAACGGCTTATAGGGTCCTTCTCAGCTCTGTAAACGTCACTCTGTTTAGAACAAAATCCATCGGTTTTCTTTTCACCAATTCGTTCATCGAAATTGTCTTGTTCCTTTGCTTATTTCAGATCACGCCCCTGCTGCTTCTAGGAAGTAAGTATATTCATCAGTCTCTTAAAAATGACATTATGTTTGAAGACAGGTAGAAATACGGACCTTCCAGTAACGTTGTGTAGATGTTTCAGACGTTTGCCTTCTGTTACACTCCCTAAATGGGTGGAAGACGTTTATTAGTATGCTGGTTTGTTAATGTGGAAGATGATGGAAGCAACATGATTCCATTTCATGGTTTCTGTCCCCTTCCTTGAACTATTTGTCTTTGGGGTTGGTCTGTAAATGTCATAGAGTAGTAAACTATGCTAAGCAACTTGATGCTACTGGTGGACTTATCTAAAAAAAATCTTACCAAAACAAGATCATATCTTGTTTTAATCACTCATTCTTCACATCTTGTATCCATCTCAGAGCTAGCTCAGCCCCTGACAGTCCTGACAGTGTATTAAAACAGAAGCTCCTCCCCCTTCGCCCACTCTCCAGTTCCTCCTCTTCCTCAGACCACTCCTCCTTGGAAAAATCCAACCGAAATGATTATCCTGACCAAAAACATCACCAGCTCCCACGGACTCAACCCCCTTCCCACGGCTCAGAACACGAGAGCCACCTACGCCGTTCCTCCACCGTGGACCTCATTCACCGTGGGCCAGATGGCCGATTCATGCTTGAGGGATATGAAGAACTTAGCACGTTAGATCTTGCTCCATCCATACATGAGATGTCAATGCAAGCTTTTTCACGCTCATCTGGGCGACCCGGTGATGCAACACTACGCAAATCGCAATCAATGCGCTCTTACAGGAGTGACAGAAAGCATCCTCCTTTCGTCCTTTCCGTGGACATGCCTTCTTGTGGATTGGACATTTCTTCTGGTAGATCGCAAACGTTGCCTAGATATGGCTGCTACTCTGTGTCTTTGGGAAAGGAGATCTCAACTAGATCAAGTCTGGCTTCTGAAATCAGCGGTTCGGTTCTCTACACACCATCAGACAACTGTTCAACGCTAAAGTATGGCGGCACTCGTTCTACAGCCAGCACAATTGTTCTGCAAATGGAGCATGAAAAAGAACAAGGCAACCTCAGTCGTTGTCTTACGCTGGCCCGAGAGAGAGAGAAGCTGGAGCGAGAGTTGCGCAAGTACACTCTGGATCATAACTTTCAGTCAAGAGAAGCGGAAGTCAAGAGAGGTGGATCACTCCGAGTGGAGAGTAGGAGGGAAATTGAGGAAAGAGGCTGGAAAGATTTGGACACGTCAAAATCGTTACAAGTTACACATCTGTCCAACAGAGGGCAGTGTCTATCCAGTAACACCCTTACTCCAAGAGTTCGAGCTTCCTCATGTATTCCGTGGGAGGCTGGATATATAATGTCTCCCAGTAACCTTGTGCAAACACAAAATTGCCACAAAGAGACCTTTGAGTTACTGAAGGACTCTCATTTAAACAAAATGTCAAACCAAAGGAGGTCTAAAAGTCTAGAGCGAGGGGAGCACCAAAGATCAGGTGTAAAAGATCAGCGGCGAAGGCGAACCATAACTGAAGGTGCCCCTGTCAATTTTGATAATAAACCTTCAGACCCAACATGGGAAAGATCTCATTATAGCGTTCAGGGCAGCCTGAAGTATCCTCTAGCTTACAATCACAGTCAGCATCATATTTTCCCACGAATGAGTCACTTGGGAAATACACAACAAGGAGGAAAAGCAGAGAAAAGCAGAGAGAAGGTTGGCTGTGCAGCTGATTATGTGGAGATGTGTGTGGATGAGCCAGAGATACAGGCTCAGAATCCCCTAACGAGGGCTCCGCCGCAGTCCATGGATTTTCAGAGACCCAGTTTAAGTCAGCTGCAGATGGAGACAGAAAGACAATCAGGGTACAAAACCATTCAAAAAGGCTTGAGAAGAGACCTGCTGAGGATGAGTAGTGGGTCTAGCAGAACCCTTCCTTCAAAACATCGACAAAGCCCGGCTTTCCAGGATGGTCTTTGTGGGACTTCTCAAGACATAAATCACCACAAAAGTGCCCCTAGTTTGGAGGATAAAATGTACAGTGAGCAATTCCTGCCCCCTGATGCTTGGATTGACTCGCTAAACACGGGGCAAAATTCCTACCTGTCTCCTTTGCCGAGTGGAGAAGAGAACCGGACAATGCAGAGCCAAGAAGCTCAGCCATGTACACTTTCAGAAAATCAGCTACAAGACTCCCATCATCAGCAGGCCTCTAATACTGCCTCTACCGTTGATCAAGACTGTCAGCACCACAGTCCGCCTTCCTTGCCTTCAGAGGATTCCAGCTGGCCTCTAATGCATTGCTACTCTCCAGAACCCGAGGGAAGTTGCCGGAGCTATGCCAGCCATAGCAGTGGCAGAGGAAGTCTGGATCAGCCGAGCAGCAGGCAGTCTTTGTCTTTTAGCCCACCTCTTAACAGCTCTCTAGAGATCCCAGAGGAAAGCAATAGAGAGGAGGCTGGCCAGCGCTCACTACAGGAATGGTGAGAAATATCTGGTTCAATCTCAATTTTAATAATTTATTATGTCTAGAGATATAGAGGAGGGGGTGGGGGGTGCACTGAATAGGCTAATTGAATCAATTGTGTTAAATAAAGGAAACACAGCATGTAATGGGTCCTATTATGGTTTGATGGAACCCTTCTGAAAAAATTTAAAATATTTGACAATATTTAATTGTTTCATTGGGGGCACGGTGGCTTAGTGGTTAGCACGTTCGCCTCACACCTCCAGGGTTGGGGGTTCGATTCCCGCCTCCGCCTTGTGTGTGTGGAGTTTGCATGTTCTCCCCGTGCCTCGGGGGTTTCCTCCGGGTACTCCGGTTTCCTCCCCCGGTCCAAAGACATGCATGGTAGGTTGATTGGCATCTCTGGAAAATTGTCCGTAGTGTGTGAGTGCGTGAGTGAATGAGAGTGTGTGTGTGCCCTGTGATGGGTTGGCACTCCGTCCAGGGTGTATCCTGCCTTGATGCCCGATGACGCCTGAGATAGGCACAGGCTCCCCGTGACCTGAGGTAGTTCGGATAAGCGGTAGAAGATGAGTGAGGGAGAGAGTAATTGTTTTATTTTTAAACCGTAACCGATGTTCACATTACACAGCTTTAGCCAAGTCCCTCTCCTGGTTCTGTCTGTACCCAGTGGTGTTAACACAGGCTCCCCATCCCGATGCCGGTCCTGGAGAACCCCCTTTTCTTTTACATTTAGATTTCATCACTCAAAGTGGGTTTTCAAGGATATCTATGGCTGTGTGAAGCATATGTGTGAAGGGGATTTGCAAATGTTGCTAAAGTAGTACAAAACAGAGCTCACCATTATCAAAAGTGGTGTATTTCATATTGTATAGTTATTAGCCCATTTGACTGGTCATTAAAGTGTTTAATCAGAGCCTTAATATTTCTAAAGAAGTTGAACTCCTGGAACTGTTGAATTCAAACTGGTGATGTCCTGGTGATGCTGGGGTTTTGTTACTCTGGATCAATTCTTGATCTTTGCAGAGATATTCTGATGTAGGACATAAGCATTTTTAGCTTCAAGGTGTGATGCTAAAATAAACAAAAATAAAAAAACAGTGTCTTAAAAATTGTATCTCCTTTCCTCAATATAACTAGCTACAGGAGAGATTCTGTTGACGAGAACTACGAGTGGGACTCGCACTACATTTCTGTGAACTCTACTGACCTGAAAACGTCAATCAGTGCAACCTGCCTGCAGGGGGAGATCCTGAGCAAGGGAAGACAGAGGAGCGCAGTGAACGACAGCAGGCTGGCTTTAAAGCAGGAAAAGAGAGGTTCGGGAAATCTGTTCAGTCACTTCTCCTAAATAATCTTACAGTTACAAATACTTTGTGTTTGGAAATATTTGTCCAGAGAGTTCATGTTCCCACCCTGATTTCTTATAACAGCACAGCCTAGAGTTTTATTCATCTTATACCACGTTACGCCCACAAAATTCTCCGTCCTGAAGATTCCGGAAAATGTAAATTTACTGATTTAGATCTGTCGCCTCATTCTGTGATTCTTAACAATAATTTCCTAACAGAAAACTCAACTATATCAACCCTTACACACGTTTTGAAATCTATTTATAATATTTGACGTGTCTTATAGCTGTTACTATAGAAACGATAATACATTAGTTATTACTAGCGCAATAATAATAAACAGTTACTCTCTGAACACCATGTAACCAATCAGATTTGAGAAGCTTAATTAAGAGCTTTTTTACATGTTTGCAGGTCTGTATCGCCCGCTTAGCATTTTGCCCCCAAGTTGTGAAGAGTCTCTCCTGGAGCAAGAAATTCAACACGGCTCTATGTGCTACCCCGACCCTGACCCCACTGCTGAGGCTGTGCGATTCTGAGTCTTACGTGTAAGGACATTATACACTATGTTCACAATATCAAAAGATTAAAAAAACAGGCTATCATTCAATGTCAAAGTTCGTGCATGCTGCGAATCAAGTGTGAGAACACGATGATTAGTGAAGTATGATTTTCTCAGTTCTATGAAAAGCTAGTTGAGAGTAGAAGAGCGGCCAGGTCACTAAGTGATGCTGTTGGAGGAAACCATTTCCTGTGTCTTTCCTCCATAAAAGCCCTGGTCGGGTGGAGGTCATGGGAGATTTCACATTCAAGTTTATCAAACCTCTTTATTAGTCTCGCTGTGTGTGATTCATGACTTCACCTTCAGGGTAGAACGTTTGAACCACTGGGTGCATATGATGGTCCTTGGCAGTGATGCAATCATTTACATTTACATTTACAGCATTTAGCAGACGCCCTTATCCAGAGTGACTTACATTTTATCTCATTTTTTATACAACTGAGCAATTGAGGATTAAGGGCCTTGCTCAGGGGCCCAACAGTGGCAGCTTGGTGGACGTAGGAATCCAACTCACAACCTTCTGATTGGTAGCCCAACATCTTAAACACTAAGCTACGACATCCCCCGTCTAGAACAAGTAGTGCTTTAAGCAATTCCATGATGTTGTAGCCTAAACCATCACTGATTCACACCTATGCTTCACTCTGGGCGTGAAACAGTCTGGGTGGTTAGCTTCGGTGTCTTATCGGAGAACAGTTTCACCTTCACAGTTCAGTTTCATCTCCACAGCCCAAGATTTCCACTGCCGTTGTTTAGCATTAACAATGAGTGACCAAAGGTTTGGCTATAGCAGCCTGACCATGAACATTGAAGAACAGTTTTGGTGGAAACAGGCATTTAAATCTACAGTGAGTCGAGCTGCCGGACATTGTGTGCCGACTTGTTTCGATAGTTGTTCCTGTTGGCTGTGGTTCGTTTTTTGTGGTGATGTACCAACATTATCCTGGATAGCCTGGTACTCCATACACCAAAAAGACACGCTGTCCTGGTCACAGATGCACCAGCAAATAGCAATAGCATTTACTTTTACACTTACCTGATTTAGCAGACACCCTGATCCAGAGAGACTTATATTTTTATCTCATTGTTATACAACTGAGCATCTGAGGGTTAAATACGGTGGTCGAGAAGTGCAAAACAAATGAACAAATCCAAAAACAAATGAACAAATCCGAAAACACATTAAAAAATCCAAAAACAAATGAACAAACCCGAAAACACATTAACAAATCCGAAAACAAATGAACAAATCCGAAAACACATTAACAAACCCGAAAACAAATTAACAAATCCGAAAACACATTAAAAAATCCAGAAACAAATGAACAAACCCGAAAACACATTAACAAATCCGAAAACAAATTAACAAATCCGAAAACACATTAACAAACCCGAAAACAAATTAACAAATCCGAAAACACATTAACAAATCCGAAAACACATTAACAAATCCGAAAACAAATGAAAAAATCCGAAAACACATTAACAAATCCGAAAACACATTAACAAATCCGAAAACAAATTAACAAATCCGAAAACAAATGAACAAATCCGAAAACAAATTAACAAATCCGAAAACAAATTAACAAATCTGAAAACACATTAACAAACCCGAAAACAAATGAACAAATCCGAAAACACATTAACAAATCTGAAAAATACATTAACAAATCCGAAAACAAATTAACAAATCCGAAAACACATTAACAAATCCGAAAACACATTAACAAATCCGAAAACAAATGAACAAATCCGAAAACAAATTAACAAATCCGAAAACACATTAACAAATCCGAAAACACATTAACAAATCCAAAAACAAATTAACAAATCCAAAAACAAATTAACAAACCCGAAAACACATTAACAAATCCAAAAACAAATTAACAAATCCAAAAACAAATTAACAAACCCGAAAACACATTAACAAATCCGAAAACAAATTAACAAATCCGAAATTTGTTAATGTGTTTTCGGATTTGTTAATTTTTTTGCACTTCTCTGCCACCGTAGTTAAGGGCCTTAGTCAGGAGCCCAGCAGAGGCAGCTTGGTGGACCTGGGATTCAGATTGTTATATTTTTAGACAGCTATGCTAATGCACTGCTAATTCAATTTTCACACTCTGCTGTTACTTATGAAATGTGAAATCAGTGAAGATTGGCCACCGAAGCCGTGCATGTACAGGCATGAATCCTCCACCACTATATTGTCCAAAGCCTGTGGTTTCTAATTTACTGAGTGAAAAAACCTTACAAATAGTATTTCCTTTTATCCTACATTATATAGGAAAATAAAGCATGGAAGGACCTTGTGATTCTCGTTAGCACATACAGGTAGGACCGCTAGCCTGCGTGGCTAATCGAAGCGGAAAATGAAGCCAGGATGAACCAGTGCACGTAATACGGAAATCAAGCCGTGGACTGTATAGTTTCAGTCTTTCATCAGAAAAAAATACGGCAGCGCACAAACAAGCGAGCGAAAAACAACGAGTGATGTAAGAGTCTCGCTAGAGTCGCTTGCTAGTGTGAACGTAGGGTCACGACGTGGGTGCGTTTGCCTACGAAGACAATAAGTAAAAACACGTGAGACTCGTCTTCCTTTTCGTATCGGACACGTGATTAAGCGAACAATAACTACGTTTATTACATTCTCTGAGGGAATAGCTCTATTTAATATTTGAATACTTCAATATTGAATATTACCCCGAGCTAACCCCTATGCATATTTGATAGCGTTATCTAACACACTCTGTTCTTTCTGTGTAAAACAGAATCCACTGCAGGATCCAAACATGGTGGAGCAGCGAGAAAAGATCTTATCGTCACACACCTTCGAAACGCAAGAGACTCGACGAGACGCCAACAAAGCAAAACAGAACCAAGATGCAAAACTTTGCTTTTTTTTTTTCTTTTTTTTTTAGCTTTCAGCGTTCAGAGTATCCACATCCTGTACCGCAGGAAAAAAGTTCGCTTTAATACCCGTTAGCAGGAAATATGCAAACGAAGGCAGTCTGATATATTCCTAGACCATTCCAGTCCAGTGTTCGTGACATCTCAGTGACATTTGGATCGGGGATAATTTCAGTGTGGAATTGAGGAGAGCGTCTCTGATTGGTTGCACTCGCCAGACTCAAAAGGATGAAGGAAATGAATCCCTCGTTTCATCACTCGTCTGAGATTAAACCGAGCACGAAAGTGACTCAAGAACCTGCTGGAAATAAGCTGCTGTGATCTTTCAGCACTGTGATTCACACTTCCTGTGTCTGCCAATGATAAAAAAAAAAAAGTTTATGCCAAGAAAAGAACAGGTCTAAATGGAGGACGGTCTTTAGTCCAGATGGTCAGATTCTGTATTTTGGAGTATTTCAGATGGACGTGGTTTGAAGTAAACTTTCTCCATGGTGGTTAGCGGCGCGTGGACATCGATATCGATCTGCGCTCGAGAGACACAGCACTGGGATTAAAGGCCTGACCAGTTGTGAGGAAAAGTTCTAAAGAGAAGGATTTCTTTTTACAATCGTTGCCTTTGAGAAGAACATGAGAGGATGTGAACTGTGATTGGTCCACCGAAGGCATAATCCATTATATCATGTGAAAATGGCTTGATGGAAGTTCACTTTTTTATTTTAAACAACAAGAAAAAAAACTTTCATGAAGGATTACAGTGAAACAACAAGAAAAGACAAGCTTTAACTGTTTACTAAATATGTTTGAATATATTAAGCTTTTTTCATGTTAAGCCTCATTTATCAAACCATATACTAACGACTTTATGTGTAAAGGATTACAAGTCATGAAGTTTACGTAACACGACCAGCTAACAGGATCACGCTGTCAGGTTCAAATGATTTCCATTTCTAAACATTTAACTTTTTTTTGTGTTTGACTTGATAACAAATGTCATAAATGAAGACTAGGAATTTAATAAGAATAATAGAAAATAAATGGGGCTTAAAAAAATTAAAAAGTCTGTGGTGGCTGAAGCACTGCAGTGGCTGAGCTGCATTATTGGGTTTAATTGGACATCATTGGATCTTCTCTTCTTCTCTTCTCTGAACAGTTTAGTCGTCAACTCGTCTTTGCCTCGTATGGAGTTTTGTGGGCGTGTCCTTTGAAAACATTCCGTAATTTACAGACGATTGACGGGTGTCCTTCTAAGTACGAAGAATATCGGCGGTGATCCGATCTTGGGAAAATATATACCGTATTTTCCGGACTATAAGCCGCAACTTTTTTCACACGCTTTGAACCTTGCGGCTTAAACAATGACGCGGCTAATATATGGATTTTTCCCGCTTTCGATTTTTTTCTTCCAAAAAACACATTCTGTGACGTGCTCAGTTTTTTGGCGGCATGAAGCTTTCATTAGACCGATGAAATTGCCGAACGGGTCAAAGGCGGGGTCTCCGATGTTTGAGAAATGATTCAGAAAACTGAGTCGGGATGACACGCTAAAAAAAACAAAACTGACCTGTAGCCAATGAACAGAAAGGGGCGTGTCTTGTCAATATGGGCGGAGAGAGTGTTCAGTGCACATGTGTGACGTTAGCAGAAAGCGGTTTTAACATTGACATGGAGGATAAAAACAAAGAAAGAAAGAGAAGAAAGACTTACGATAAGGTAAGAAGTAGGACGTGTTAATATAGGATCAGCTTTCCAGCGCTGGAGAGAACTGAAGGAGCAGGAAGTTGGTCACATATTCACAGATTGGAGTTTCCTGAGTCAATAACTCCTGAGCTAAACGCTGTCACTACACAAATAACACCTCTTTTCTATCGTAGTAATGTAGAGACGCAGCTACAACCGTGTTTTGTGTAGTAACAGCGTTTAGATCAGGAGTTATTGACTCGAGTTATTGAGTTATTGACTTCCTGCTCCTTCTGTACCTGTAGGCACCTCCGGCTTATAGACATGTGCGGCTTATTTATGTTCAAAATAATAATTTTTTTAAAATTCAGTGGGTGAGGCTTATATTCAGGTGCGCTCAATAGTCCGGAAATTACGGTAGTCCAAGTTTTTAGTTCCAGTATTTTAACTAGAGGGAAAAGAGAGATTGATAAATGAGGCCTAGTGTGTGATGAACCCTGTAAGAAGTAAGAATAGCAATTTAAAAAAGGAAAAAAAAAAGTTAGTGGAAGTACAGAGTTTGGCAGACATAATTCTTTTATAAAGACACAGGATGTGGAACAGCGCTTTAAATGTCAGCTTAGTTTCCAAGGAAACACACACACACACACACACACTCCTTTAAACTCTGTGGACATGGTCTCGGCGTATAGATCCGCGTCGACAGCAAAGCACAAAATGTCTCTTGTGGTATCCTCAATATCTCAATTTGAAATGGTCCTTAAAGGAGCCACGACAACGGCGATATTTTTTAAACATTTTATTTACGCTTCGAAAAGATGACTGGAAAGAAACAAAGCCATACAACATACAGAAGGTGGAAAATTTCAATTAGACAATATATCGCTAACCCTAACCTTGTGTCTGTCTGAACCGAGCTCAGAAAGCTGAAAGTGAGAAAAACACAGCAGGGAATCGCTGTCGAGTCGGAGCGAGTCGCTGAAACAGACTTACAAGGTTTCGTTTAAGAGAGGATTAAGTATAATTACACATTGTAGGATTTCACACTCGGAAATCTTATTTGAAAGCTTCTGTCATGTCGGAAAATAAAGTAAAATAAAGAGAGAGGGAAAAAACCCAACCTGACATGATGTTTCTCAGAATAGAAAATTACGATTGAAGAAAAGCCTGAAGACAAAGTCAAAAGAATAGATATCTTTTTCTATCCCAGTCGTTCGGTTAGCAATATTTTGTCCTGACGAAGATAAAGAAAGAAAAAAAAAACAAACGTATAAATAAATAAAGTTTAGAACAATTTCACACCATCATGGAAAAGTCTCTAAACCAGGGGTCGACAACCCGCGGCTCCGGAGCCGCAAGTGGCTCTTTCATCCTTCTGCTGCGGCTCCCTGTAGATTTGGTAAATAAATATTTAATTAAAATTTATTTTATTTTAGTTAGTTAGTTTTTTAAAAAATGCAATTGTGAAATCCGACACAGAAGCAGACGCATTTTTGGTTTGCTGCAGCCAGATACGAAGAGGACTCAATTAGACATTCATTCATTCATTCATTCATTCATTTATTTTCTACCGCTTATCAGAACTACCTCGGGTCACGGGGAGCCTGTGCCTATCTCAGGCGTCATCAGGCATCAAGGCAGGATACACCCTGGACGGAGTGCCAACCATCACAGGGCACACACACACACACTCTCATTCACTCACACAATCACACACTACGGACAATTTATTTCCAGAGATGCCAGTCAACCTACCATGCATGTCTTTGGACCGGGGGAGGAAACCGGAGTACCCGGAGGAAACCCCCGAGGCACGGGGAGAACATGCAAACTCCACACACACAAGGTGGAGGCGGGAATCGAACCCCCAACCCTGGAGGTGTGAGGCGAACGTGCTAACCACTAAGCCACCGTGCCCCCTCAATTAGACATTGAACATTTTATTTGAACGTAACCTTCAACCCGGCGTCTGTTTTTGTTAAGGTTAGTTCAAACTGTTCAAAAGATTTTTGTTTGCTTGCAGAAATAAAATTTCGTTTACTCGGTAACAGTTCATTGATTTCATAAATGTAACACACTACAGTTTTTTCTATACTTTCCATAAAGGTAAAAAACGATATATAAAAAGGTAAAAAACTGTTATCTTCATTTTAGATGTCAAAAGGGTTTTGTGGCTCCCTGTGCTTTTGTTTTCTGTGGGAAACGGGTCCAAATGGCTCTGAGAGGGTTTAAGGTTGCCGACCCCTGGTCTAGACTGATCTGTATCTAGTAACCAGGGCTAAAGCTAGCGATTAGCTTTTCACTCAGGTGTCTATAGGACAATCGACTTCCTTTATCCAACCACCAGAGAAATTAAACTTCAGCAACGTCCCTAAATCTGACGGATTTGCGGTTTGTTTAAACGTAAACATGCTGCAATTAATTCACAGATTTCTCAGCGGCGCTAAAATCAACTTTTTTGTTGCTTGTTTTTAAGCCATGGAAATCAGACTGAATGGATGAGAATGGATGTGAGACAATCTTCAAAAGAACGACGAGGGGGGAAAAATAGTAATAATAAAAAAATAGCATTTATACCCGAGCGGAACGACGCTAGCTTAAACCGCACAAGCGTTACAGATTTCCTGCTTCAGCGCCAGACACATTATCAGGAAAAAAAACCTCAAGAATACAGATACATCAAAATATCCACAGATTATTCAGTACTTATTGGAGTTTTCCTCTTACTCAGTTCAGAGCTTACAAAATAAATGAACCGAGAAACAAAACAAGAAAACGTCTCAAAAAAAAAATGACATTCTAGTATCTACGCTGAAGATGAAATTGTGATTAAACCGCAGACTGTAATCCTGTCTTTAATCATCCACAGAGACTCGTGAAATGAGAAACGACGAGTAAATCAGGCTTCATCATCAGCTTTACCTACAGCAGCAGCATGTTTTTGATTCTGTTTCTTTTCTGGATAATTAAGTCGACGATCCGCTCGCTTCAGAACGACTGTGAGCGACGTTTACGCTAAATCGGGAGCGCTAATGAAGCGTCACATTTCCATCCATCCGTTATTTTTTTATTTTCTATTTCTTATTCGTGTTTAAAACTAAAGCACGAAATCAGAAGACATCGTGCCGAGATCCGTTTTACACCGGCTCTCCGTTCCGACAGGTCTAATATCGTTTCTATGGTAACAAGGCATCCACGAGCTTCGATGCTCAGCGGAAAAGTACCTCGTTGTCTATATGTAAAGTTTGTTTTATTTATCGGCTGTTGAAGGAGTCTCCGGTGTCAGTGCTTTGTAACGGTCAGTTACCACGGAAACCGTTTTGAAGACGGTTTTCAGCATCATCAGGACAGACGAGTTCATGCTTCGAGGTCAAGGTCGCTTATAGACACTTTAACGCGAGTGAAGACAGGAAAAGTAAGTAGCAACGTCAAGATCTGCTGTTTTAGGAATTTATAAGCATTATAAATGAATCAGCTTGGAAACAGGAACAGGAGCCTATCGCATGAAGGAAGGTCCACGTGTGTGTTACTCACGATCTGTTTTGATAATGATATTTTTGTATGATGTTTTTTTCCCTTTGTCACTGAGTAATGTAAATAGTCTTGACTGTACTGTACATTTATATAACCGTTGGGCTACAATACATTATAGAGTATTTTTCTAGTCTAGTTATTTTTTTCTCATTTCTCTTTATCAGTAAATAACAGTGAGGTTGCAGAAGAGCTCCAGCTGATTAAACCAAACCAGATGTTGTTACAGCTGTGTACAATGATTTTATTATCAAGGTCACATTGGATATTTCTCTGTGATGAAAAATGCATTAAAATGAATCATTATTAGTAGGTGTCTGTGTGTGTGTGTCTCTCTCTCTGTGTGTGTGTGTGTGTGTGTGTGTGTGTGTGTGTGTGTGTGTGTCTGTAGGTGTCATAACAGTGGAACCAAATGTCCCCTCAAGGATGGAATTTTGATCTAAACTGAAAAGAGAGAGAGCGAGAGAGAGGGCGAGAGAGAGAGAGAGCAAGAGAGAGAGAGAGAGAGAGAGAGAGAGAGAGAGAGAAAGAGAGATTTAGTTGTAACATAGCTTCAGTTTGCTGCATATAATACGTATGTAGAACACATCCTAATGAATGGTTCACTGCTTATTGTGTGTGTATGTGTGTGTGTACTGTATGTACAACACATAATAAGGAATGGTACAGTGCTTATTGTGTAGGTGTCTGTGTGTGTGTGTACTTTATGTACAGCATATCCTAACGAATGGTACAGTGCTTAGTGTGTGATGTGTGTATGTATGTGTGTGTGTGTGTGTGTGTGTACTTGTGTACTTTATGTACAGCATCCTAATGAATGGTACAGTGCTTAGTGTGTGTGTGTGTGTGTGTGTGTTTGTGTGTGTGTGTTTATGTGTGTGTACTTTATGTACAGCATATCCTAATGAATGGTACAGTGCTTAGAATGTGTGTGTGTGTGTGTGTGTGTGTGTGTGTGTGTGCGCGCACCATCCTTAATAAATGGTGCAATGCTTTGCGTGTTTGTGCGTCTATTTATATATACTGTATGTTCAACACGTCTGTGTGTGTGTGTGTGTGAGTGTATACTGTATGTACAACACATCCTAATGAATGGTACAGTGCTTAATGTGTGGTGTGTGTGTGTGTGTGTGTGTGTGTGTGTGTAAAAAACGCCCTAATGGATGTTGGAGGATTTGGTGTTTGTGTGTGTGTTTGAGTAAATATTTGTATATAGGTATAGCGCATCTAAATAAATGGCA